>NW_026917531.1:0-219324 GCF_035046485.1 Aedes albopictus
TGATTGGATTTGGATATTGGATTTGGATTGGATTTGGATTGGATTGGATTTGGATTGGATTTGGATTGGATTTGGATTGGATTGGATTGGATTTGGATTGGATTTGGATTGGATTTGGATTGGATTTGGATTGTATTTGGATTGGATTTGGATTGGCTTTGGATTGGATTTGGATTGGATTGGATTTGGATTGGATTTGGATTGGATTTGGATTGGATTTGGATTGGATTTGGATTGGATTTGGATTGGATTTGGATTGGATTGGATTGGATTGGATTGGATTTGGATTGGATTTGGATTGGATTTGGATTGGATTTGGATTGGATTTGGATTTGGATTGGATTTGGATTGGATTTGGATTGGATTTGGATTGGATTGGATTGGATTTGGATTGGATTGGATTGGATTGATTGGATTGGATTTGGATTGATTGGATTGGATTTGGATTGGATTGGATTTGGATTGGATTTGGATTGGATTTGGATTGGATTTGGATTGGATTTGGATTGGATTTGGATTGGATTTGGATTGGATTTGGATTGGATTTGGATTGGATTGGATTGGATTGATTTGGATTGGATTTGGATTGGATTTGGATTGGATTTGGATTGGATTTGGATTGGATTGGATTGGATTTGGATTGGATTGGATTGGATTTGGATTGGATTTGGATTGGATTTGGATTGGATTTGGATTGGATTTGGATTGGATTTGGATTGGATTTGGATTGGATTTGGATTGGATTTGGATTGGATTTGGATTGGATTTGGATTGGATTTGGATTGGATTTGGATTGGATTTGGATTGGATTTGGATTGGATTGGATTGGATTTGGATTGGATTTGGATTGGATTTGATTGATTTGGATTGGATTTGGATTGGATTGGATTGGATTGATATTGGATTGGATTGATGATTGGATTTGGATTGGATTTGGATTGGATTTGGATTGGATTTGGATTGGATTTGGATTGGATTTGGATTGGATTTGGATTGGAATGATTTGGATGATTGGATTTGGATTGGATTGGATTGGATTTGGATTGGATTGGATTGGATGATTGGATTTGGATTGATTGGTTGGATTGGATTTGGATTGGATTTGGATTGGATTTGGATTGGATTTGGATTGGATTTGGATTGGATTTGGATTGATTGATTGGATTGGATTTGGATTGGATTGGATTGGATTGATTGGATTGATTGGATTTGGATTGGATTTGGATTGGATTGGATTTGGAATTGATTGGAATTGATTGATTTGGATTTGATTTGGAATTGGATTTGATTGGATTTGGATTTGGATTGGATTGATTTGGATTGGATGGATTGGATTGATTTGGATTGGATTGATTGGATTTGATTGGATTTGGATTGGATTTGGATTGGATTTGGATTGGATTTGGATTGGATTTGGATTGGATTTGGATTGGATTTGGATTGGATTTGGATTGGATTTGGATTGGATTTGGATTGGATTTGGATTGATTTGGATTGGATTTGGATTGGATTTGGATTGGATTTGGATTGGATTTGGATTGGATTTGGATTGGATTTGGATTGTATTTGGATTGGATTTGGATTGGCTTTGGATTGGATTTGGATTGGATTGGATTTGGATTGGATTTGGATTGGATTTGGATTGGATTTGGATTGGATTTGGATTGGATTTGGATTGGATTTGGATTGGATTTGGATTGGATTTGGATTGAATTTGGATTTGAATAGGATTTGCATTAGAATTAAATGAGGTTTCAATTGCATTTGGGTTAGATTTATTAAATTTGAAGATTATTCACAAAGCGATAAATCAAATTGAAACGAACTCACCACGTCCATTCTTTGGTGAGCTCATTCCACATTTTTCTTTTTTTTTTAATATGTAATGCTTCATCTACCACACAAACCAAAGTACAATCCACAGCCTTCCAGAGTCCCCAAATCCAGCCCTGCTCATACTCTCCTCACCAGCAACGCACCTCGCTTATCACCACGTGACCTACTTATTCACCGGAGGAAGCCGAGCACGAAAGCAAACAACAAAACCGGACTCCAGATCCTTTTCGGGCGAAACCCATATTTGGTCCAAATGTCACTCTCCCTTAAAGAAAAACAAAACAGCGCCGTCGTGGTCGTCCCTGTCCTGTCGTCGTCGCTCACACTTGGTTTTTACGACGTCAGTCATCATGAAACTGCAAAACCTGTTTCTGGCACCATCTGCTGCAGATCGTTGAACATACATGCGTGAATGTGTGGAATGGAACCCTCACTCACATGTCATTAATCACTTTTTTGCGCGAATTGTGAAGACCTTTCACTCACGTTTCGATGGTGGCGATTGGAGTGGTTCTCCTGTCCTGACAGGTTGCTAGAAGTTCAAGCTCAAATTTGATGGTCGTCGACAGTTTTGTTTCTGTTGAACGCTTGTCAGCAGGTTTCAAAGAATCGATGGAAGTGCTGTTCGAATTCCTGCGCGAAATCGATGAATATTGGAGCTTATTTGATTTGTTTTCAAACAAAATCCTTCAAATCTCTGTCAGAGATTGCGGAAAATCTCTCCCAGAGATTGCGGAGAATCTCTCCCAGAGATTGCGGAGAATCTCTCCCAGAGATTGCGGAGAATCTCTCCCAGTGATTGCGGAGAATCTCTCCCAGAGATTGCGGAGAACCTCTCCCAGATATTGAGGAGAATCTCTCCCAGAGATTGCGGAGAAACTTTCCCAAAGATTGCGGAGAATCTCTCCCAGAGATTGCGGAGAATCTCTCCCAGAGATTGCGGAGAATCTCGGAGAATCTCTCCCAGAGATTGCGGAGAATCTCTCCCAGAGATTGCGGAGAATCTCTCCCAGAGATTGCGGAGAATCTCTCCCAAAGATTGCGAAGAATCTCTCCCAGAGATTGCGGAGAATCTCTCCCAGAGATTGCGGAGAATCTCTCCCCGAGATTGCGGAAAATTTCTCCCAGAGATTGCGGAGTATCTCTCCCAGAGATTGCGAAGAATCATTCCCAGAGATTGCGGAGAAACTATCCCAGAGATTGCGGAGAATCTCTCCCAGAGATTGCGGAAACTCTCCAATAGATTATCAATCTCGAAGAGATTCTGATACATCTCTCCAAGAGAGTCCGGAGAATCTCTCCCAGAAATTCCGGAGAATCTATCCCAGAGATTCCGGAGAATCTCTCCTAGAGATTCCAGAGAATCTCTCCCAGAGCTTCCGGAGAATCTCTCCCAGAGATTCCAGAGAATCTCTCCCAGAGATTCCAGAGAATCTCTCCCAGAGATTTCAGAGAATCTCTCCCAGGGATTCCGGAGAATTTCTTCCAGAGATTCCGAAGAAACTCTTCCAGAGATTCCGGAGAATCTCTCCCAGAGCTTCCAGAGAATCTGTCCCAGAGATTCTAGAAACTCTTCTAGAGTTTTCGGGAAATCTCTCCTAGATATTCCCGAGAATCTCTCCCAGAGATTCCGGAGAATCTCTGCGGATCGTTTCTCACCCAACTTCATTCAAAACAAACCAGTGATCGCCAGTTTCACCTGACCAACCTGATTGGACGTCTTCCGTGGCGGCGACGGCGAAAATATAAGATATGAAACCCGGTTTCGCAGGTTGTTCTTCCATTCCTTCTCCAATGAATGTTCAGAGGATAGATTCCAATTCCGATGCACCACCAACCGCATCCGCTCCAGTCTAGCCACAATCGAGACTCTTGAATTGAGTGAAACATTAACAACCTTTTAATTAGCCGCCTCGGCATCGCCGACCTCTACGCGATGCCGGTTCCGTTACCAGAAGAAAGAGGAGGGAGAGAGAAAGAGAGCAGAAGCTCCGACGAGCGCCGCACGTGTAAGGTGCTGGATGACCTCGATTGGCCTTCCGTTGCGGTGGTGGCGGTCAAGTGCGCGCTCCCACGCATCTAAAGAGGAATTCCTTCGATTACCGTCCAGGAATTTATACTAGATGGAATGGTAGATTGTTAAGAACTTTCCAGCTCTACCAGGGTCTCTTATTCAAAGGGAGACCGACCGACCGACTGAAATCAAAATTCTGATCACGTATGTACCTATGCAAATCTGGGAACTGGATCTCTGCCTGCAACGGGACCGGAGCAGTTGCACGTTCCGACACAGATCTCTGAGAACTTCATCGAAGCGGGAATACAGTTTCAATAGAGGCAAATTCGTGGGCTCAGATGGAGGCTTTTTACCTTTATATTCATGTCGCTCAGATGTTCATCGTCCGTGAAACAACATACCTGGAAGAAAAGAAGAAGAAGTCATTTGTTAATAATTGATGAGTTGGGGAGCGCATTAGCGAATCTCTCCGAGAAATTTCAAAGAAATTTTCCCGAGAAAATCAGAACCTCTCCAGAGAGATTCCAGAGAATCTCTCCAGAGAGTTTCCACAAAATCTCTCCAGAGAGATTCCAGAGAATGTCTCCCAAGAGATTCCACAAAATCTCTCCAGAGAGATTCCACAAAATCTCTCTAGAAAGATTCCAGAGAATCTCTCCAGAGAGATTCCAGAGAATCTCTCCCAAAAGATTATAGAAAATCTCTTCCAAGAGATTGAAGAGAGTCTCTCTTGAAAGATTCTAGGGAATCGCTCAAAAGAGATTCCTGAAAATCTCTCCCGATAGATTCCAGAGAATCTCTCCTGAAAGGTTTCATAAGACTTTAATGAACAATCACACTATCATTAAACTTTGAGTTGTTATAACTGGTACATAATTCTATCGCAAAGTTAGCTAACAGAACCGAACAAACCAGAGACTCGCACGACCTCCATTCATCGAAATTCTACGCATACCTCAAGCATGATTGAAAACCCCCCCTCGCAGTGGCTACCAACACATCTGCCCCTCCCCGGTTTGTTGAAATCCATGAACAGAGAGAATGTATCACGGGCATTTCTACACAGTCATTGTTGTCGGCTTGGATCGCGCAAAAAAAAAAATGAAAATGGCAAAACAAAAAGCCGACCAACTTATAAAACCGGAAATACCATTACCACGTTGCGTTGGTTCAGCACCACGGCGGCAGTAGGCGATAGCTCGGCATGTTGCGTGTATGGATAGCAATGGAAAAGTGTTTATGGAATCTCTGCCTGACTGACTGACTGCTTACGTTTATGTGCGCCAGCTTGGATTCGAGCAGTGTTCTTTATAATTATACGGGATGCTCCCCCTATTCGCTTGTTCGCAATGGGTTCGTGTGGTATAACCAGTCTCAAATGTGTGTGGCTGATTAACAATTTCCTGTATTGATTTTTCATCCCTTACCACCAAGTGGGTGTTATGAAGGTTTTAAAACAGCTGTATACCCTAAATTAGCATTTTGGTGGATCTCTTCGAGAGATTCCGGTGAATCTCTCCGAGAGATTACCAACACTCTCTCCGAGAGACTACGGAGAATCTCTCCGAGAGACTACGGAGAATCTCTCCGAGAGACTACGGAGAATCTCTCCGAGAGACTACGGAGAATCTCTCCGAGAGACTACGGAGAATCTCTCCGAGAGACTACGGAGAATCTCTCCGAGAGACTACGGAGAATCTCTCCGAGAGACTACGGAGAATCTCTCCGAGAGACTACGGAGAATCTCTCCGAGAGACTACGGAGAATCTCTCCAAGAGATTACGGAGAATCTCTCCAAGAGATTACGGAGAATCTCTCCAAGAGATTACGGAGAATCTCTCCAAGAGATTACGGAGAATCTCTCCAAGAGATTACGGAGAATCTCTCCAAGAGATTACGGAGAATCTCTCCAAGAGATTACGGAGAATCTCTCCAAGAGATTACGGAGAATCTCTTCAAGAGATTACGGAGAATCTCTCCAAGAGATTACGGAGAATCTCTCCAAGAGATTACGGAGAATCTCTCCAAGAGATTACGGAGAATCTCTCCAAGAGATTACGGAGAATCTCTCCAAGAGATTATGGAGAATCTCTCCAAGAGATTACGGAGAATCTCTCCAAGAGATTACGGAGAATCTCTCCAAGAGATTACGGAGAATCTCTCCAAGAGATTACGGAGAATCTCTCCAAGAGATTACGGAGAATCTCTCCAAGAGATTACGGAGAATCTCTCCAAGAGATTACGGAGAATCTCTCCAAGAGATTACGGAGAATCTCTCCAAGAGATTACGGAGAATCTCTCCAAGAGATTACGGAGAATCTCTCCAAGAGATTACGGAGAATCTCTCCAAGAGATTACGGAGAATCTCTCCAAGAGATTACGGAGAATCTCTCCAAGAGATTACGGAGAATCTCTCCAAGAGATTACGGAGAATCTCTCCAAGAGATTACGGAGAATCTCTCCAAGAGATTACGGAGAATCTCTCCAAGAGATTACGGAGAATCTCTCCAAGAGATTACGGATAATCTCTCCAAGAGATTACGGAGAATCTCTCCAAGAGATTCTGGAGAATCTCTCCAAGAGATTACGGAGAATCTCTCCAAGAGATTACGGAGAATCTGTCCAAGAGATTACGGAGAATCTATCCAAGAGATTACGGAGAATCTATCCAAGAGATTACGGAGAATCTATCCAAGAGATTACGGAGAATCTATCCAAGAGATTACGGAGAATCTATCCAAGAGATTACGGAGAATCTCTCCAAGAGATTACGGAGAATTTCTCCAAGAGATTACGGAGAATCTCTCCAAGAGATTACGGAGAATCTCTCCAAGAGATTACGGAGAATCTCTCCAAGAGATTACGGAGAATCTCTCCAAGAGATTACGGAGAATCTTTCCCAAAAGATTCTGGAGAATCTCTCCCAGAGATTCCGGAGCATTTCTCCGAAAGATTTCGGACAATTGCATTTCTCCAACAAATTTCAAAAGATTTCAATGAATCATTTCAAAAATCAGATTATTCGAATCTCTTTACCATGGACATAATTCCGAACAATGAACTTCCCCCGTTTCAAGGTCATCGATCAATTGCGGCGACCGCCGCCGAGAGTTAACCTCAACCGAACAATTACCACAATGACCACACGACACAGCTCGGTGACAATGCACAAGCAAACTTATCATTTCTCCACCATGGATGGAGTTTGATTGTTCGCGGTGGCGCTTACGATGGCAGCTCAGTCAATTTAGATTTGTGAGACGTAGGTATCATTTGTTCGCAATCCAATTCCCATACTTTCTCTCGGAAGCTATGGGATGGAAGCGAAGTGCAACTGCGCGGTGTGGCGGAGTCTTCCTACCGAACTCAATAAAGCATCCAATCGGCCGTGGCAAAAGACTAGGTAGATGCTGTTGTAACGCTTTCATTTCGTTTGTTGGTTCCTCTCCCGTAGTTCCGATAATGAGACATCTGGCATTGTGCCCAAAAGGGAACGAGGGACGGCCAGACGGGGGTCCGATTGTCGGTTTCAATGTCACACAAAACGAGACTTCAGAGGTTGGAAACCTCATGGCACTTTCGAAGAATCTCTCCCGAGAGATTCAAGAGAATCCATCCTGAGAGATTCCTGTGAAACTCTCCTGAGAATCTCTTCTGAGAAACTCTCCTAAGAACCTCTCCAGAGAGATTCTTGCGAATCTCTCCAGAGTTTCTTGAGAAACTCTCCAGTGAGATTCCTGAAAATCTTTCCAGAGAGATTCTTGAGAATCTCTCTAGAGAGATCCCTGAGAATCTCTCCAGAGAGATCCCTAAGAATCTCTCCAGAGATTCCTGAGAATTTCTCCAGAGATTCCTGGGAATCTCTCTAGAGAGATTCTTAAGAATCTCTCCAGAGAGATTCTTGCGAGTCTCTCCAGAGAGTTTCCTGAGAAACTCTCCAGTGAGATTCCTGAAAATCTCTCCTTAGAGATCCCTGAGAATCTCTCAAAAGAAATTCCTGAGAATCTTTCCAGAGAGATTCCTGAGAATTTCGTCTGAGTGATTACTGAGAATCTCTCCTGAGAGATTCCTGGAAATCTCCTGAGAGATTCCTGAGAATCTCTCCTGAGAGATTCCTGAGAATCTCTCCGGAGAGGTTCCTGAGAATCTCTCCAGAGAGATTCCTGAGAATTTCTCCAGAGAGATTCCTGAGAATCCATAGAACCCAGAAAGATTCCTGAGAATCTCTCCAGAAAGATTCCCGAGAATTTCTGCATGAGAATCTCTCCAGAGAGATTCCTGAGAATCTCTCCAGGGAGATTCCTGGCAAACTCTTCTGAGAGATTCCTGAGAATCTCTCCAGAGAGATTCCTGAGAATCTCTCCAGAGAGATTCCTGAGAATCTCTCCAGAGAGATTCCTGAGTATCTCTCCAGACAGATTCCTGAGTATCTCTCCAGACAGATTTCTGAGAATCTCTCCTGAGAGATCCCTGAGAATCTCTCCTGAGAGATTCCTGAGAATCTCTCCAGGGAGATTCCTGATAAACTCTCCTGAGAGAATCTTGAAAATCTCTCCTGAGAGATTCCTGACAATCTCTCCAAAGAGATTCCTGTGAATCTCTCCAGAGAGATTCCTGAGAAACTCTCCAGAGAGATTCCTGAGAAACTCTCCAGAGAGATTCCTGAGAATCTCTCCAGAGAGATTCCCTCTCCAGAGATATTCCTGAGAATCTCTGAGAATCTCTGAGAAGAGATTCCTGAGAATCTCTGAGAAGAGATTTCTGAGAATCTCTGAGAAGAGATTCCTGAGAATCTCTGAGAAGAGATTCCTGAGAATCTCTGAGAAGAGATTCCTGAGAATCTCTGAGAAGAGATTCCTGAGAATCTTCTCAGAGAGATTCTTAAAAATTTCTTCAGAAAGATTCCTGGGAATCTTTCCACAGAGATCCCTGAGAATCTCATCAGAGAGATTCCCAAGAATCTCTCCAGAGAGATTCCTAAGAAGTATTTCAGAGAATCGCTCCCGAGAGATTCCAGAGAATCGCTCCCGAGAGATTCCTGAGAATCTCTCCCGAGAGATTCCTGGGAAATCTTTTCGAGAGATTTTGAGGAATCTACCGATATATGTCAGACAATATCTCCCGAAAGATTCAAGAGAATTTCTCCTGAAAACTACTGGAGAATCTTCTCTGAGAGTTTTTAGGAATTTTCTACAAAGAAATTGCGAAAAATTGCAAAATACGCTTTAATTATTAGTCAATATTCACTGGTCTCTAGCGTATGTCACTGTTAGGTATAACCGAAACTGTGGCAAACCTTAAAGCATTTTCAAACAACTTTCGAATGCATAAACAACGGAAGTGTTCCCCGCAAACAGAGCCGCGTCATTTGAATGCGGCTTGTTGTCAAAGCAAACATCAGTAAACCAACCATGGGAAGACAAACATTTCACGTGCTCGCTCATAATCTGCTTAATTTTATCTCGACAAATGCGACTCCAAAAACCGGTCGGAGGGATGTAATTAAGTTATAACATATATTTTTTTTTGCAAGTGTATTTTAATTTAGATTTATTTTAGATTCAATGAGAGATTCAATGAGTTCTTACATTCAAGTTCCAAATTCTCAATTCTAAATTCTCAAAATTCTCAAAATTCCCAAATTTTCAAAATTTTCAAAATTCTCAAAACTTTCAAAATTCTCAAAATTCTCAAAATCTTCTAAATTCTCAAAATTCTTAAAAAATTCTTAAAGTTCTCAAAATGTTCTAAATTCTGTAAATTCTCTTAATTTTGTAAGTTCTAAATATTCTCTAAATTTTGTGAATTCTGTAAATACTGTTTATTCTGTAAATTATGTAAATTCTGTAAATTCTGTAAATTCTGTAAATCCTGTAAATTATGTAAATTCTGTAAATGCTGCAAATTCTGTAAATTCTGTAAATTCTGTAAATTCTGAAAATTCTGTAAATTCTGTGAATTCTGTAAATTCTGCAAATTCTGTAAATTCTGTACATTCCGTAAATTTTGTAAATTTTGTAAATTTTGTAAATTCTGTAAATTCTCTAAATTCTGTAAATTCTGTAAATTCTGTAAATTCTGTAAATTCTGTAAATTCTGTAAATTCTGTGAATTCTGTAAATTCAGTAAGTTCTCTAAATTCTGTAAATTCTCTAAATTCTGTAAATTCTGTAAATTCTATAAATTCTGTAAATTCTGTAAATTCTGTAAATTCTGTAAATTCTGTAAATTCTGTAAATTCTGTAAATTCTGTAAATTCTGTAAATTCTGTAAATTCTGTAAATTCTGTAAATTCTGTAAATTCTGTAAATTCTGTAAATTCTGTAAATTCTGTAAATTTTGTAAATTCTGTAAATTCTGTAAATTCTGAAAATTCTGTAAATTCTGTAAATTCTTTAAATTCTCTGAATGTTCTTAATTCTCTAAATTCTGTGAACTCTCTAAATGCTCTAAATTTTGTAAATTCTGTAAATTCTGTAAATTCTGTAAATTCTGTAAATTCTGTAAATTCTGTAAATTCTGTTAATTATGTAAATTCTGTAAAAAATTCTGTAAATTCTGTAAATTCTGTAAATTCTGTACATTCTGTAAATTCTGTAAATTCTATAAATTCTGTAAATTCTGTTAGTTCTGTAAATTTTGTAAATTCTGTAAATTCTGTAAATTCTGTAAATTCTGTAAATTCTGTAAATTCTGTAAATTCTGTAAATTCTGTAAATTCTGTAAATTCTGTAAATTCTGTAAATTCTGTAAATTCTGTAAATTCTGTAAATTCTGTAAATTCTGTAAATTCTGTAAATTCTGTAAATTCTGTAAATTCTGTAAATTCTGTAAATTCTGCAAATTCTGTAAATTCTGTAAATTCTTTAAATTCTCATGCTGTGTAAATTCTGTAAATTCTGTAAATTTTGTAAATTCTGTAAATTCTGTAAATTCTTCAAAATGTGTAAATTCTTTAAATTCTTCAAACTGTGTAAATTCTGTCAATTATACAAATTCTGTAAATTCTTCAAACTGTGTAAATTCTGTCAATTCTGTCAATTCTGAAAATTCTGTTAATTATGTAAATTCTGTAAAAAATTCTGTAAATTCTGTAAATTCTGTAAATTCTGTACATTCTGTAAATTCTGTAAATTCTATAAATTCTGTAAATTCTGTTAGTTCTGTAAATTTTGTAAATTCTGTAAATTCTGTAAATTCTGTAAATTCTGTAAATTCTGTAAATTCTGTAAATTCTGTAAATTCTGTAAATTCTGTAAATTCTGTAAATTCTGTAAATTCTGTAAATTCTGTAAATTCTGTAAATTCTTCAAAATGTGTAAATTCTTTAAATTCTTCAAACTGTGTAAATTCTGTCAATTATACAAATTCTGTAAATTCTTCAAACTGTGTAAATTCTGTAAATTCTGTTAATTCTGTAAATTCTGTAAATTGTGTTAATTATGTAAATTCTGTAAAAAATTCTGTAAATTCTGTAAATTCTGTACATTCTGTAAATTCTGTAAATTCTATAAATTCTGTAAATTTTGTAAATTCTGTAAATTCTGTAAATTCTGTAAATTCTGTAAATTCTGTAAATTCTGTAAATTCTGTAAATTCTGTAAATTCTGTAAATTCTGTAAATTCTGTAAATTCTGTAAATTCTGTAAATTCTGTAAATTCTGTAAATTCTGTAAATTCTGTAAATTCTGTAAATTCTGTAAATTCTGTAAATTCTGTAAATTCTGCAAATTCTGTAAATTCTGTAAATTCTGTAAATTCTTTAAATTCTCATGCTGTGTAAATTCTGTAAATTCTGTAAATTTTGTAAATTCTGTAAATTCTGTAAATTCTGTAAATTCTGTAAATTCTTCAAAATGTGTAAATTCTTTAAATTCTTCAAACTGTGTAAATTCTGTCAATTATACAAATTCTGTAAATTCTTCAAACTGTGTAAATTCTGTCAATTCTGTCAATTCTGAAAATTCTGAAAATTCTGTAAATTCTGTAAATTCTGTAAATTCTGTAAATTCTGTAAATTCTGTAAATTCTTTAAATTCTCATGCTGTGTAAATTCTGTAAATTATGTAAATTCAGTAAATTCTGTAAATTCTGTAAATTCTCTAAATTATGTAAATTCTGTAAAGTCTGTAAATTCTGTAAATTCTGTAAATTCTGTAAATTCTGTAATTTCTGTAAATTCTGTAAATTCTGTAAATTCTCTAATTTCTCTAATTTCTTTGAATTCTCAAAATTCTCATAATTATTATTTTTTACTTGAGACCTTTAACTTTATTGTCATTCAAGTCTCAAAATTCGCAAAATTCTCTGAATTCTTATTTTAATCTCCAATTTCCAGTGTTACTCATAGATTTTGTACCTTTCTGATTGAGTAGAAGCAACGCAAGTGTACTGAAACATTTGTTACAACTCCTCGTCAGTGGTGGATAACGTCATGCTCCTCATCATCATCATTATCGCCAGCAGCCTTCGTTTGTCGTATGCATTTCGTCGATTGTGAAATTTTTAATTAGAAGCTCATGTCGTCGATGGCTGACTGGCTGGCTGGTTGGCTGGGTGATGCCATATGGTTTCTTACTGGTGGTCCGTCGTAAGCGCCACCACTTTCATCATCATAACCATGATCATCATCACCAGTGCGTTGAACATACATACTGTGAGGATGAGGACATATGTATCTGAACAACAAACGGAGTAATTTATGCATAACTCATAATTCGTGTGGCATGTGGCGTGTGGCGGCGCACGGTATCCGGTGCCTTCGGACAATGACCACCAGTGGAGTGGAACTCTCGGCGTTATGTATTGAGGATTTAAAGGTACGAGCGAGGGACACCCGAGAGCATCTTAATTTCAAATGTCGAAACGATAAATTTTGTTTGTGAGTTTCAGGGAAACTCATAAACATTCATTTTCATTCATTTAATGTAGCTCCAGTAGGTTGAAAGCTTACCAAAGCATAAAACTGAAGAAAACATATAAATGAAAAAAAACTAGGAAAACATGGAATGAGCTCACCAAGTTTCTTCGTCTTTCTAGTAGCACACATGTTCTGCTAAAGCTTATACAACTCTTTTATTACCAAATTTGGTCACATATAGATTATATAAGCTTTAGTAGAACAAGTGTGCTACTAGGGCTGTTTAGACAAGTTTAGTTCAGTTCAAACTTTCATAAATTGGTGAGCTCGTTTCATGTTTTCCCATTTTTTTTTTCATTTCATCTAGGGTCTTGTACCATTTGGGCAGGTGTACCTATTTTTGGCACTTGCCACTATAACTAAGTCAATTTAAAACCGATTGATTTGAAATTTTGTATAGAGTTAGGTACGTACAGTATCTAACTCTATACAAAAAATCAAATCAATGGGTTTGAAACTGGCTTAGTTATAGCGGCAAGTGCCCAAAATAGGTACACCTGCCCAAATGGTACAAGACCCTATTTCGTTTTTTTTTTTTGAGAAAATTCCCAAACCACCGAAAGATTTCAATGGAACAAATTTCAACTTCCAGAAGGAAGATTTCCAATCTACTTGGATTGGTAATCTTGAGAGTTTCATTTACCATTAGTCATTCGACAAAGACACAAATGAACTGTTAAAAAAATCAGCCACGCAACAAACAACCATTCAGTACTGGACGATGATTCCAAGCCAGTTAATGAGTTAGTTAACTCGCTTTCAGTTGATTTCCTGGAGGCGACATCGAACGGAACGACGACGACACCGGAGAGGAAATAACTCCAACTGTAGACAAAGTTTTTTTCAGTTTTCGTTTCTCCAACGATCATCGCCGGCACCGTTGGCGCTGGCTGACTGAATGGCTGCTTGGCGTCCTCTTTCGATGTCAAGTGGCCAGTCAATGGATGGAATAGTTTGAATTCTTGTATGTTTTGCCGGCCAGTACAACAGTGGGACTTTCGCTTTCTATTGTTGGTTTGCGGTGTTGGCTGTGAGGGTTCCAAGCCCGTCATCGTTGAAGTTTGTCTCGGTTCATGGTTGATTGATGAACTGGTGGAACGTACTAGTAGAGTTGATCATGATTTAGAGAATTTTATGTTTTCGCTTAGAGAGTATGGTGATGTGTCATTCATCAGAGATCAAAGGAATTAATTGACCGTCGCATTCGAGATCTGATGAAATCACAGTTCGGAATTGTCGAAATCTTAATCACAACTCATAAATTGGTCTAACTTAAAAACTTCGGCTAGCCGAATCAGCTTAGATTCATCAAATGATTTAATCAGTCCAATTTCAGTTCTTAGACGAGTCTTAATTTCAATTTTGAAGAAATCTTTAAGCCAAATTTTAATAAGTTAAAGCCAGTTTTTAGTTGGTTTAAGCCCAGTCTTCGATTAGTCTAAAAACCAGTCTTGAACTGGTCTAATCCTTAGTATGCAACCCACAGCCTTGGATTGAAGTATTTTGCTGTCTGATCCTCGATCTTTAATTGGTTGAATGCCTGTCTACTCGAACGGGAACTGGGTTTGGAACTAGTCTAAATCCTAGGTTTGGAACTAGTCTAAATCCTAGTCTAGAATTGGTCTAAGCCCGAGCTGTATATTTATCTGAATTTGATCCTGAGATTGGTCAAAATACGAGCTATGGATTGGCCTATTTCAAGTTCTAAACTAGTCTAAAGCCTAGCCTTTAATTAGTTCAAATAGCAGTACTTGGTCTGACCACCAGTATTGAACTGGTCTAAATCCATGGAGTACAGAACTGTAGTACATGCATAACTCGGCTTTACCTAACCTGAACCTTATGCCTGCATAGAACAGAATGTCATTTCAAGATTGGTCACACTACTGGTCTTAGATGAGTCTAAATTTTAGTATGAAACTTTCCTATCCAAATTTCAGTCTTTGAATACAAAATATGCCGGCATTCGATTGGCGCGAATCTGATTTTGGAGGAATTTCTCCCGAGATCTGGAGGAATCTCTCCCGAGATTCTGGCGGAATCTCTCCCAAGATTCTGGAGGAATCTCTCCCGAGATTCGGGAGGAATGTCTCCCGAGATTCGGGAGGAATCTCTCCAGAGATTCTGGAGGGAATCTCTCCCGAGATTCTGGAGGGAATCTCTCCCGAGATTCTGGAGGAAATCTCTCCCGAGATTCTAGAGAAATCGCTCACGAGATTCTGGAGAAATCTCTCCCGAGATTCTGGAGGAATCTCTCCCGATATTCTGGAGGAATAACTCCCGATATTCAGGAGGAATCTCCCCAGAGATTCTGGAGGAATCTCCCCAGAGATTCTGGAGGAATCTCCCCAGAGATTCTGGAGGAATCTCCCCAGAGATTCTGGAGGAATCTCCCCAGAGATTCTGGAGGAATCTCCCCAGAGATTCTGGAGGAATCTCCCCAGAGATTCTGGAGGAATCTCCCCAGAGATTCTGAAGGAATCTCCCCAGAGATTCTGGAGGAATCTCCCCAGAGATTCTGGAGGAATCTCCCCAGAGATTCTGGAGGAATCTCCCCAGAGATTCTGGAGGAATCTCCCCAGAGATTCTGGAGGAATCTCCCCAGAGATTCTGGAGGAATCTCCCCAGAGATTCTGGAGGAATCTCCCCAGAGATTCTGGAGGAATCTCCCCAGAGATTCTGGAGGAATCTCCCCAGAGATTCTGGAGGAATCTCCCCAGAGATTCTGGAGGAATCTCCCCAGAGATTCTGTAGGAATCTCTCCCGAGATTCTGTAGGAATCTCTAACGAGATTCTGTAGGAATCTCTCCCGAGATTCTGGAGGAACCTCTCCCGAGATTCTGGCGGAATCTCTCCCGAGATTCTGGAGGAATCTCTCCCGAGATTCAGGAGGAATGTCTCCCGAGATTCTGGAGGAATCTCTCCCGAGATTCTGGAGGAATCTCTCCCGAGATTCGGGAGGAATCTCTCCAGAGATTCGGGAGGAATCTCTCCAGAGATTCGGCAGGAATCTCTCCAGAGATTCGGGAGGAATCTCTCCAGAGATTCGGGAGGAATCTCTCCAGAGATTCGGGAGGAATCTCTCCAGAGATTCGGGAGGAATCTCTCCATAGATTTGGGAGGATTCTCTCCAGAGATTCTGGAGCGATCTCTCCAGCGATTCTGGAGGAATCTCTCCTAAGATTCGGCAGGAATCTCTCCAGAGATTCGGGGGGAATCTCTCCAGAGATTCGGGAGGAATCTCTCCAGAGATTCGGGAGGAATCTCTCCATAGATTTGGGAGGAATCTCTCCATAGATTCGGGAGGAATCTCTCCAGAGATTCTGGAGTAATCTCTCCAGAGATTTGGGAGGATTCTCTTCTGAGATTCTGGAGCGATCTCTCCAGAGATTCTGGAGGAAGATTCGGCAGGAATCTCTCCAGAGATTCAGGGGGAATCTCTCCAGAGATTCTGGAGGAATCTCTCCAGAGATTCTGGAGGAATCTCTCCAGAGATTCGGGAGGAATCTCTCCATAGATTTGGGAGGATTCTCTCCAGAGATTCTGGAGCGATCTCTCCAGCGATTCTGGAGGAATCTCTCCTAAGATTCGGCAGGAATCTCTCCAGAGATTCGGGAGGAATCTCTCCAGAGATTCGGGAGGAATCTCTCCATAGATTCGGGAGGAATCTCTCCAGAGATTCGGGAGGAATCTCTCCATAGATTTGGGAGGAATCTCTCCATAGATTCGGGAGGAATCTCTCCAGAGATTCTGGAGTAATCTCTCCAGAGATTTGGGAGGATTCTCTTCAGAGATTCTGGAGCGATCTCTCCAGAGATTCTGGAGGAAGATTCGGCAGGAATCTCTCCAGAGATTCGGGGGGAATCTCTCCAGAGATTCTGGAGGAATCTCTCCAGAGATTCGGGAGGAATCTCTCCATAGATTTGGGAGGATTCTCTCCAGAGATTCTGGAGCGATCTCTCCAGCGATTCTGGAGGAATCTCTCCTAAGATTCGGCAGGAATCTCTCCAGAGATTCGGGGGGAATCTCTCCAGAGATTCGGGAGGAATCTCTCCAGAGATTCGGGAGGAATCTCTCCAGAGATTCGGGAGGAATCTCTCCAGAGATTCGGGAGGAATCTCTCCAGAGATTCGGGAGGAATCTCTCCAGAGATTCGGGAGGAATCTCTCCACAGATTCGGGAGGAATCTCTCCAGAGATTCGGGAGGAATCTCTCCAGAGATTCGGGAGGAATCTCTCCATAGATTTGGGAGGAATCTCTCCATAGATTCAAGAGGAATCTCTCCAGAGATTCGGGAGTAATCTCTCCAGAGATTCTGGAGCAATCTCTCCTAAGATTCGGCAGGAATCTCTCCAGAGTTTCGGGGGGAATCTCGCGAGAGATTCGGGAGGAATCTCTCCCGAGATTCAGGAGGAATCTATCCAGAGATTCTGGAGGATTCTCTCCAGAGATTCTGAAGGATTCTCTCCAGAGATTCTGAAGGATTCTCTCCAGAGATTCTGGAGGAATCTCTTCAGCGATTCTGAAGGAATCTCTACAGCAATTCTAGAGGAATCTCTTCAGCGATTCTGGAGGAATCTCCCCAGCGATTCTAGAGGAATCTCTCCAGCGATTCTGTAGGAATCTCCCCAGAGATTCTGTAGGAATCTCCCCAGAGATTCTGAATGTCCACAGAGATTCTGTAGGAATGTCCACAGAGATTGTGTTGGAATATCTCCCGAGATTCTAGAGGAATCTCTCCAGAGATTGTGGAAGTATCTTTTGAAAGATTTTGTAAGAATTTCTTCAGAGATTCTGGAAGAATTTATCTAAAGATTTTGAGGAAATCTCTTCAGAGATTCCGAGATATGTTAGTATGTATGTGTGTATGTCTATGTGCAAGAGTTCAACGATGATGAAATTTTTCAGATTTTGAAAGCACCCTGTACTAGTTATTGATGTAACGTGGTTCAAAACAAAACATTTAGTTGCTTCAATACCTTTTCAGCAATCTTTGGATCGTCGTCTTCGTCGTCATCGCAAAAGGAACATACCTGAAATGGAGTAAAACAAACAAAGGCAAGTTAGATAAGAATGGCATCCAACAAAACTACGAGATCGAATTCAATAGGGTGTGATGAGATTTCATCTATTTTGATCAAACGTGTTTGATCGTCAATAATGGTATCTCGTTTAAATCGATAAAAGCAATCAAAATTGTATGTTTCATACACAGTATAATCACACACCTAAGCCACACAAAGTGATCTTTCGTAACAAACGAGAAACTCTCTCGTCGTTATCAAACTCTCGCCATTCAGTGAAACACAGTGAAAACCCTTACACAAGAAACCATCTGAAAGAAAAACTCTCGTTACACGCGAGTTTTTCTTCGTCAACAACCCAAATTCACCCGCTTTTTTGGCAACTTTTTCCTTCGACGGAAAAAAACACCAAAATCCATCTCTTCGAACAACCCTGTAATTACTGGAACTACCCTCGAGCTCGAACACAGCCAGCGACTTTCGGCTGATCACATCATCTGAATTTGTTTTATTACAATTATCCGACCGCATTGTGTGTGTGCGCGATGCGCGAGCAATTGTTAGATATGGCACGAAGCGGAAAATTGGTATGGTACGCCACTACCTCACTATAAATCATAAGAGGAGCGAGCAAAACAAAACAACAACAAAAAAAGCTAAATTTCGGGGAAAAGTGGCAGCATTAGTGGTAGCGAGCGATGTTTTTCCAACCAACTGAACTAAAATGATGACAACCGTGTACCTACGATTCCATAACGACAATACGGCACGGACATGGCGCGGAAGGTAAAGTGAAATGTTACCGAGAGTGAGAGTGAGTTTTGTGTGTGTGTGTGTGTGTCATGTTTTTGTTACATTCTTGATACACGCATGAAGATGTTATTTTGCACGGTTTTTAAGAATTGAACGAGTATGAAAATCTGTGAATGATTTTGAATGATTCAATCATTCAAATTAAGTGATTTAGTTATCAAAAAACAATAGAATATGAAGAGTATTGCACGGACACACATACATACACATTCACATACAGTCGGGCATTAAAGTTACTATTTATCTTACGATTTTGAATACAATCAATGCATGGAACCATGCAACCGAATAATGTTGCACTCACGATAAGATATGTAGCTTAAACTTTAAGAAAACATGAGAACAATGTCTGTCAGTATGTGTGTATGTATGTTTGTGCATTGTCTGTGCAAAACATGAATCACCGCACAACAGTTTGTTCCAACGTCCCTTCAAGTGATTTAATCCGATCATTTCTCCACCAAACAAATTGAATTTTTGCGTGTCATGGACTCTCACGCGTGTATGATCGCACATTTTATAGCCCGGTTGTAATTTATTGTTTCGTCGCCTGTCGCAGGCTGTTTCGTTGTTGTTACTTTTCTACTTTTCCACTTTGCGTCATCGCCAGCCGGAGTCCGGAACTGCCTGGTGGCGGCGCTAGGCCTAAACCGGAGCAATGTGTTTTTGTTTTCGGTGGAACCGACCCGCTCTTTCGCTTTCGCGAATGCATTATGGAACGAGCGAGCTAGAGTCGCGTTTGTTGAGAGCATGAAAGTTACGCGCCCGACAACATTGCATAACATGGATTTTAATTAAATTAAATTATTTATGCCGAAATGATGAAACCATTGAGTTGGGCAGTTGGAAACAACTGCAGGAAGGGTGAGCAGTTTCCTGTGTTAGAGAAGGTTTGAAACAGGTTGAGCTTCAATAGTCTGTACAGATTTCGTAACCTCAACAGAAGTCGTTCAAGGTTTCATCAAAATCTTCAAGGACGAGTATTCGAAGATCAGGGTAGTGGCCTTCGTCAACTTCCAGATTTCTTCATGAATTCTACACTTTGATATCATCTTGGACACTAGCACAATACGACAGGAGCTCCTGATGTTAACTACAGATAAAAAGATTTTGAGAGAGACTTCCATTACAAGGTTGCATAAGAACTTTCAAGGACAGATATACAAGAATCTGGGTAGTGACTTTTACCGGTTTCCAGAATTCTACACAACTTCTGAAGTTTTTATAGAACCTAGGACACTAGCACAACGTGACAGGACTTCCTGATGTTGACCAGAGATTTGCAGGGTTTTCCAGAGACTTTAATATTTTAGCAGATATTCAAGGATTCAAGGACAGTCGCTTCTACAGACTCTGAGGCATCCACACGAATCGCCTTGCAAAGTTGTACGAAAATCTAAACAAACCTGCCAAATCTTACACGAATACTTGAAAAAAGTTGGACTCGAACAATTCCGGGAAATCTTCAATGTGTTTGTAGATATTGAAGGACTCCAGCAGTAGCTTCAACAGATTTGTCCGTCATAGGCTGCAGTTACATTTCAGCAGATAATCGTTTCTGACAGTAGTTTCTACAGATTAGGATAACTTCTACAGACTACCACAAAGCCTGCTAGAACTTCCTGATGTTGATCAGAGTTTTGAAGACTTCAACAAAGACTTCGATATTTCAGCCAGATATTCTAGGATCTCGGTTAACGCACCTACAGATTCCAAGACGGCCCAATGACTTCCAAAGTTTGAAAATATTCAGAAAACTTAACAGGACTTCCCGATGTTGTCTCAAGTTCAGAACACTTTGACACAGACTTCAATTCTGCAGCAGATATTGAATGACTCCAGAAGTGGCTTCTACAGACTCATCCGTCATAAACTGAGGTTATGGCTCTACAAACCATAGTAGCTTTTACAAGCTATCAGGAATGTCAGGAAATCAGGACTTCCTGATGTTGACTAAAGATTTGAAGATCTATGACAGAGACTTCCAAATTTCAGTAGATATTGAAGGATTCCCACAGCAGCTTCTGCAGACTCCAAGATATCTCCTTCGGTTGCGCGAAAATCTAAATAATTCAGCCAAATCGGACAAGAATACTTGAAGAAAGTTGAGCAGAGCTCGCAAAATTCGAACAAAACCTTCAAAATGTTGGTACAGGGGATAGACAAAATGATCGGGAGAGGCAAAATTTTCACTTTTCAAAAAATGTTCAATTAGCTGTAACTTTTCGAAAAGTGCATCAAATATTCTCAATTTTTTACTGTAACTTCTTCAACTAGTTGTGTATCAGTGAACAAAATTTGGAAAAGATCGGACAATTCTTCACGAAGTAATAAAGATTTTTGAAAAAGGTAAAATTATCCGATAGCCAACTTTGAGCTGTTATATCTCCGGATTCAATGAACCGAATGCAATGAAATTTTGTCCATTTAAGACTTATATAATGAGCTATGAATAACCATTGACTTAACTTAATATTCTTAACACGGAAGAAAATTATAACGATTAGATTATTTTTATAATAAAACACCAAATTATCCAAAACATCAACATCGTTACAAAATTCAAGATGCAAATTATAGTTCATTTAGTTTCCCTCTAATTGACTTATATATAAATGCGTTTTGAAGGAAAGTAACAACATAGCCGCCAATAAATTGAAAAAGTGATGGGATGTATATTAAAAATAGACCAATTTACTAAGAAATCGTGAAAAAAATAAAATCGCTATAACTTTTTCGCTTGTTTAAAATTTCAAGTTAAGTCAAATGTTTTCCAGAGTTCATTATATAAGTCTTAAATGGACAAAATTTAATTGCAATCGGCTCATTGAATCCGGAGATATAACAGCTCAAAGTTGGCTATCGGATAATTTTATCTTTTCCAAAAATTTTTATAACTTTGTGAAGAATTGTCCGTTCTTTCCCAAATTTTGTCCACTGATACACAACTAGTTGAAGAACTTACAGTAAAAATTTGAGAATATTTGATGCACTTTTCGAAAAGTTACAGCTAGTTGAACATTTTTTGGAAAGTGAAAATTTTGCCTGTCCCGATCATTTTGTCTATCCCCTGTAGATATTGAAGGACCCCGACAGTAGCTTCAACAGACTTGTCCATCATAGACTGCTGTTACATTTCGGCAGATTTTCGATTCTGACAGTAGGTTCTACAGATTAGAGTAGCTTCTATAGACTACCATGAAATCTGTCAGAGCTGATGTTGATTAGAGCTTTGAAGATTTCAACAAAGACTTCAATACTTCAGCCAGATATTCTAGGGTTTAGGTTGTCGCGTCTACAGATTCCAAGATTTCCATATGACTTCCGAAATTTTGAAAATGATTAGGGAACCTAACAGGACTTCCCAATGTTGACTCGTGTTTTGAAGACTTCGACAGAGACTTCAGTAAATTAGGAGGTATTGAGTGACTCCAGTAGGAGCTTCTACAGACTCATCCATCATAAACTGTAGTCGTTCAGGAGGTATATGATTCTGACAGTAGTTTCCACAGACCTACAGAGCATCCTGCCTGATGTTGACTAGAGATTCGAAGATTTTGAAAGAGACTTGCAGATATATATGCAGATATTCAAAAATTTCCAAGGCAGCTTCTAGAGAGATTCCGAGACTTCCACAAGACTCAACTTGCAAAGTTTCGCGAAAATCTAAATAAATCATTCAAATCTGACAGTAATGCTTGAGAAAATTTGGGCAAAGCTCGAAAAAAAGTGGCTACAACAGACTTGCCCGTCATAGACTGCTGTTACATTTTAGCAGATTCGGTTCTGGCAGTAGTTTTTACAGATTAGAGTAACTTCTGTAGACTACCACGAAACCTGTTGGAACTTCCTGATGTTGATTACTATTTGAAGGTTACAACAAAGACTTCAATATTTCAACCAGATATTCTCGGATTTCTGTAGACGCATCCGAAGCTTTGACAATGTTCAGGAAACCTACCAAGACATCCCTATGTTGACTCGTGTTTTGAAAACTTCGACGAAGACTTCGATACTTCAACAGATATTGAATGACTCCAGTAGTAGCTCCAGTACGGATTCATCCATCAAAAACTGACGTGTCATTCAGCAGGTATTCGATTCTGATAATATGACTATGACAATTGGCATGACTTCCAGATGTTGACTAGAGATTTGAAAATTTTGACAGTGGCTTCCAAATATGAACAGATATTCAAGGATTTCCAAGGCAGCTTCCAGAGACTCCCGAGTATTATACGCAAATTAACTTGTAAAGTTTTGCAAAAATCCAAATAAGCTAATCAAATCTGACAAGAATGTCAGAGAGTCGAGCAAAGTTCGAAAACAGCCGACAGAAGGTTCAATATGTTTGTAGATATTGAAGGACTCCGGCAGTAGTTTCAACAGATTTGTCCGCCATAGACTGCTGCATTTCAGTAGATATTCGATTCTTCCAAGAGTTCTCTGGAATCTCAGAAAAAATTCCGCCAGAATCTCTGGAGAAATTCCGCCAGAATCTCTGGAGAGATTCCTCCAGAATCTCTGGAGAGATTCCGCCAGAATCTCTGGAGAGATTCCGCCAGAATCTCTGGAGAGATTCCGCCAGGATCTCTGGAGAGATTCCGCCAGAATCTCTGGAGAGATTCCGCCAGAATCTCTGGAGAGATTCCACCAGAATCTCTGGAGAGATTCCGCCAGAATCTTTGGAGAGATTCCGCCAGAATCTCTGGTGAGATTCCGCCAGAATCTCTGGAGAGATTCCGGCAGAATCTCTGGAGAGATTTCTCCAGAATCTCTGGAGAGATTCCGCCAGAATCTCCGGAGAGATTGCTCCAGAATCTCCGGAGAGATTCCTCCAGAATCTCCGGAGAGATTCCTCCAGAATCTCCGGAGAGATTCCTCCAGAATCTCCGGAGAGATTCCTCCAGAATCTCCGGAGAGATTCCTCCAGAATCTCCGGAGAGATTCCTCCAGAATCTCCGGAGAGATTCCTCCAGAATCTCCGGAGAGATTCCTCCAGAATCTCCGGAGAGATTCCTCCAGAATCTCCGGAGAGATTCCTCCAGAATCTCCGGAGAGATTCCTCCAGAATCTCCGCAGAGATTCTTTCAGAATCTCCGGAGAGATTCCTTCAGAATCTCCGGAGAGATTCCTTCAGAATCTCCGGAGAGATTCCTTCAGAATCTCCGGAGAGATTCCTTCAGAATCTCCGGAGAGATTCCTTCAGAATCTCCGGAGAGATTCCTCCAGAATCTCCGGAGAGATTCCTCCAGAATCTCCGGAGAGATTCCTCCAGAATCTCCGGAGAGATTCCTCCAGAATCTCCGGAGAGAATCCTCCAGAATCTCCGGAGAGAATCCTCCAGAATCTCCGAAGAGAATCCTCCAGAATCTCCGGAGAGAATCCTCCAGAATCTCCGGAGAGAATCCTCCAGAATCTCCGGAGAGAATCCTCCAGGAACCTCCGGAGAGAATCCTCCAGAATCTCCGGAGAGAATCCTCCAGAATCTCCGGAGAGAATCCTCCAGAATCTCCGGAGAGAATCCTCCAGAATCTCCGGAGAGAATCCTCCAGAATCTCCGGAGAGATTCCTTCAGAATCTCCGGAGAGATTCCTCCAGAATCTCCGGAGAGATTCCTCCAGAATCTCCGGAGAGATTCCTCCAGAATCTCCGGAGAGATTCCTCCAGAATCTCCGGAGAGATTCCTCCAGAATCTCCGGAGAGATTCCTCCAGAATCTCCGGAGAAATTCCTCCAGAATCTCCGGAGAGAATCCTCCAGAATCTCCGGAGAGAATCCTCCAGAATCTCCGGAGAGAATCCTCCAGAATCTCCGGAGAGATTCCTCCAGAATCTCTGGAGAAATATTCCTCCAGAATCTCTGGAGAGATATTCAAGAATTCCTACAGTAGCTGCTACAGATCCCAAGACATCTACGTGCCTTCCAATGTTTCGGAATTATTCAGAAAACCTAACAGGACTTCCTGAAGTTGACTCGAGTTCGAGAAGAGTTCAACGGAGGCTTGAATACTTCAGTAGATATTGTATGACTCCGGTAGTAGCTTCTATAGACTCATCCATACTCAACTACTGTTTATCAGTAGACATTCGATTCTCGCAGTTGTTTTAACCGACCTCAGTAAGTTCAACAAACTACTGCAGGACTTCCTGATGATGACTGGACATTTGAAGCTTTTGGCAGGGTCCATCCATAAAACACATTATCAGCGCAGTTCCGAGACATACGACCTGTGCGAACTTGAAGGTACACTCCTAATCGAGCATAGCTCAACGCAAGTCAAGCTAAGTCAAATAGATTCGAGGAGGAGAGGTTCTTAGAACTATCAAAAAAACCCGAATGAACACGTTTTTGGTTTTATGATGGCTTTTGAAACCTTTTCGAAACTAAGTATTATCTTTTTGGAAGACTTATGATCGCCAAAGGTCGACCGAAGAACGATGATCTGACTAGGATCATTTGGTCCTTTTAAACCGGTTTAGGCGTGCCTGATCAAAACTAGTGGTCGTCCAAGCTGTCCTTGAGTTCAGCACGTGACGTTTACGGTTGTGATAGTAGCTTCGTCCATTTTGCCACGGTCAATTAACCTTCTGAAAGCGCCGCAGAAAACATGAGGTCATTAGAGATGTTTTAGCTTATCCAATGATTTCAAGACTTCAGAACAGCAGGTCTAAAGAAGGCAAAGTTCTGTTTTTCGCTGTGTAAATTTACGTTATACAGTGATAGACATTCGTTTAGCCGAGGCTAAAAAAATTTCAAAAAAGTGCCGGGAAACTCATACAAAAGATTTTATGATAAAACTTTTTTATCGTAGTGATAGTATATCTAGTACTGTTTTATAAAAATGTGATACATCACACTTACATATACACTGAAACAAAAACGAGGGTAAAAACCCTTCAAATGTCATTTTTTGCCTAGACATTCGTTTAGCCGAATTGTACAATTTTTAGAATTGCATAATAAAAAACTATTAAATTTCGAAAAATATCCAACAAAGTCATTTTGTATGGAGATCTGCATTATAGATCGACTTGTAAATCATGAACTAGATCGTTTTTGGAAGTGTTGCCATATTAATTTTGCATGCATCTCATATAAATATGTCATAATATTTTAAATGGTTCTCAATTGAGATTTGATGTAGATATTTTTATCGGAAGTGTTTCAAAAGAATCTAATGAAAGTTTCATGACCAAAGCAGGTTGAAATTTTGCGAAAAAACACGTTTTTAACAGAAAAAAATAAAACAAACGATAAAAAAAATCACGTATTTAAATATTGTTTTGATGAAATATGATGGTTTCACTTGCATAAATCACAGTTTTTACTACTATTACGTCTTCTAATAGCTCCCAATATCTTCTAGACTGTTTTCTGGCTGAAATAATATACATTGGACGGCTCATATTTCGAGAAATGGCACCGAAAGTATTCAAATTTCTAGCATGAACTACTTGTTTTATAATTTAGACATTCTATTCAAATAAATCATGTTAAAAATGAATGTGGTTCACAACTAAGACTCATTTATAATACATTTCTTCAGATTGAATGAAATAAGCCAATTATTTAACCAAATCTTGCATTTTTGTATGAGCATCTGCTTTTGAATAAACAGGGTACCCAAAATCTGACACTTCTTGCAGTTCTTTCACTTTGCAGTCTTCTAACTCATTTAGTAATGGTAGTATCAAACAGGTATACTCCACAGGCATTAGGGCACGTATTTATTTCAATGCAGAACTATTTATTTTAGCTTTTATCAATCCCATTTTAAAGTTTAACCAACCAAAAACCAATATACTTATTTTTTTCATGACATTTTATGCAATAATTTGAACATTTCTGACAATAATTCTGTGCCGTATTTTCAAAACTGCTAATCTAGCTTACGTTTGAGTGTTTACAGAAATCAGTTTTCTTAAATAAATTTGTTTATCGTCGCTTCTCCTTATCGGGACATTTTTTTATAATATTTCTCTGAATTTCACAAATAAATAAACTTTTAAGGTCAAATATCTTGCTAATACGTCATAAACTAAATGCCTTGGAGTATATTCTCGAAATATACTCACGAAATTGCAAACAATCTATTGAAAACCAATTTTTCATTTACCTCGGCTAAACGAATGTCTAGGCAAAAAATGAAATTTGAAGGGTTTATACCCTCGGTTTTGTTTCAGTGTATATGTAAGTTTAATGTATCACATTTTTATAAAACTGTACTAGATATACTATTACTACGATAAAAAGTTTTATCATAAAATCTTTTTTATGAGTTTCCTGACACTTTTTTTGTTCTCGGCTAAACGAATGTCTATCACTGTAGAAATCAATCGGGCTTTTGGATCTCACATGATCACGAGATGCTTCAGCTTGAACTAGGTATAATCACTGTAACGACGTTGAAGGCCCGGAAACTCTCAAGAGTCAAACCACACTCAAGATCGTAGAGATCAACAGGCCTCCTTAGGAACTATGGTTTTGATTCAAGGTTTTTGATGGAGACACATATCTGCATTCGTTTCAAAAGCTGACTCTATGTTGTCTACGAGTTTCACGAAATCCGGCCAACTCTATGGCTTCATGGATGACATTCAAATCGACATATATAAGTCCATCCAAATTGTTCCTGAATTCAGAACTTGAAGTCTACGGGTGCAGCAGTAACTTTTCAAATCAGATAAAGTCAGTATTGCAATACAGCCATGCTCTATGAATCTCCTGGAAAGTCGACGGTGTTTACGAGATCATAACGGATGATATTCATGCTCATTCAAACTGTCATGGAATTTGTAACAGGGGTTCTTCCGTAGGAACACTTAACTGCCACTACAAATCAAAATCAAGCCTATTGATTTCCACGGAAGATCAACAGACGTTTTAAGAAACTCATCTGATGCTCCCTTTTATCCAAACTTTTCTCGAATTTAGAACTTGAGTTCTACAACAGTGAAATGCACTTCCAAGAAACAAATGGACCTCTCTGAAAACTTCTTCTCGGCGAGTTTTTTTCATTGTTAGTCTCATCGATAGATGAAAGAAGATAATTACTTCAGAATAGTCGTTTGGAAGAGCGATTTCTCGGAGTGGAACCTCCGATCGCCAGTTTTAGGTTAAATGGACTCGCAGAGTTCATTAGAACCATCATAAAACCAAAATAAGATATCTTTGTTTTATCACGGCTTTCAACACATCTCCTACAGTAATTGGTATCCAGTAATTAGATCCATCAAAGAACCAAAATAAAACAGTTTTAGTTTTATTGCGGTTTAGAGAAAACCTCTTCTAGAGTAATTGGTCTTCGAAATAGCTGTTGGTCCAGATAAATGGTTAACTTAGCCATATTTTCCTCTATGAACACAGCTATCCTTACCAGAAACATTGCTCTTCTATAGCTGTCAGTCAAGTGAAGTCCTTCGAACTTCCCTGAACATGTTCGGATTATACCGTCCGACACGATTACCCTTCTGAGCTGCTCACCTTTTAGGTCTATCTGGCAAAAGATCTGCCCTCTTTCTCTGCGCAATACATATCCTGGCTCACAATACGAAGCTTGTGCAAATATGGCGTTGAGTTTCTGAGAGAACTATTGTATTTTTACTCCGGATGTTCATTGTAGTACTTGTTCCACCTTTCAATCACCCTAGGTCCACCAACCTTTGCCAGATAGATTCGAGGAGATACTAAGAAACTTAGGTTTTATTAAGGCTTTTTAAACCTTCTCAAAACCAATGGGACTTCAAATTTTCACTTGAGAACACTTCGGATTGCATGGGTCAACCGGCTATATGATCGTTGATTTGACTAGGCTCATTTGGTCAGAGTGTACACAGCGGGAAGGCAGGAGTTGGAGTAAGATATGTAGTGTCATTGCTACTGATTGACCGAAAATACCTCTGATTTTTTTGTACAGTTGCCTGCTATGATGATATGTTCTGTTGCCTACTCAAATAATGTAATGAGCCAATTTTTAAAATCAAATATTTTATCAATGTTAGGGTCGTTCGTACCTTTGAATTTCTATGTCAAAAGGACTTCAGGAGCTTTTTAGAACTATCATAAAACCAAAACTCAAGGTTATAGGTTCCAGGACGGCTCTCAGAACCTTCTCAAAACTTGTTGGACTTCAATTGGTCTCCCGAACTGTACAAGTATTGCTATCGACGCGGTTGTTTATGCAGTTTCAATGAATACTTGGCACATTCCAGCGATATTTACCCCGAAGACGTGAGGAGGCAAAGATCTTGCAGTGAGGTTGTGGGCTACACTCAACGGTTTGAAAGTTGTGACTAGCTATGAGAACAAATAAATACCTGACAGAACTAATATTTTTGTTCTGCACACATAAACCTAAGTATGGGAGATTAGCTTTGAGATCTCAGTTATACTCTAGACCATCTAAAGCGTTTTGGAGTTAAGGCTTTTGGATCTACGCTCGTAACAAGGTGTTGTTCGCGTTTCAAATTCGGCATAGTTCCTTCATCAGTTTGTGGTTGAGTCATATGGCTTCCGGATGCACATCTCAGTGACGTTCCAGAGCATACAAATCAATCCTAAATTGCGATGGATGACTCAGATATGTACCACTACAGCAAGAGTACACATATGTATGATACCTGCTTTTGCCCTGTTAACACGATCGCTATATGCAAGGTATGAGTAAATAGATTCTGGAGGACCCATGGTACCCGAGGTTACAAGGCCACTGTTTAGCAGTTAAAGCCATCAAATCAACTCAGAGCACGAGGTCTACACATGCCATAGTCGGCATTCCAGCTACAGTTTGTCATAGAGCTAAGTTACATTTCAACCAGGATTCACGATTCTCCTGGTACATTATGAGCTTTTTCAATGACTATCCTCAAGCGCAGAACGTCAGACCTTGTTCCACTGTGTAATGCCACAGAACTTGAGGTCTACATCAGTACTTTTGGAATGTCCTGGTTGTCCAAATGATCATGAAGTGGAGTCCTAGAAGTAAACAGCTCAAACTGTTGTTTTTTTTTTATCTCCAACGTTACTCAACAATGATGACTTTTATCACGGAATCTGGAAAGTCATTCTGGAATACGTTTTTGAAAAGTGCAGGAAACTCAGAAATCTGATCTACATTTGTGACAGTTGACAACACTGATTGAAATATCTCAGCTAATCATACTTACAGAACCCATTAATTCTTAGGGATCGATAGGTATTGTTACATACTTATGAGATATTCTAGATCATCCAAACTATCATGGAACTCAGTCCTTGAAGTCATCACGGGAACAGTAGCTACATTCGCTATAAGCAACAGTTGTACATAACCAAACAACATTTACGAACGTTTCGGAATCCCTCGGAGTTATTCCAGATTATTTGCGAGACAATCAAGGTAATCCAAACTACCCTGGAGTTCAGGACATCATGTCTATAGTTGTGATAAGGGTCTTTTACGCTACACAGAGTATTGATGGGTGACCAACCATGATCACAGAGCTTCCTTGAAGGCCAATAGGCTTTGTTAAGTACTTTTGGGATATGAAAGGTCATCTAAACTGTCATGGAGCTGGGTCAATGAAATCTACAGTGGTGATAGTAGTTGCTATCGCTGTGAACAGTAACGTTTCATAACCAACCAGGTTCTATGAGTCTCATGAACTATCGAGACTGACTTGATTCAAGAGTGATTCCAAGATGCTATTGGGATTGACAGGCACTTTCGGGATTTCAAAGGTCGTCAAAACTGCCATGAAGCTGAGGCCTTGGAATCTGCAATGGTATCACTTCAAATAGTAACGTCATATGGCTGACTAGGTTTTATGAGCCTCATGAACTCTCAAGAGTCTCTCCTCCAAGATACTGTTGAGATGATCTTTTCTAGGTTATCCTAACTACTCGGTTGTTCACCAAACCTGCGACAAATGCCTTTTCCGCTACGCAAGGTAACGTTCCATGATCAATCGTGTTCACTGAACTTCTTTAAAGTTCCACAGGTATTGGTATGCACTTTTGAGATAATCTGGGTCATCCGAATTACCATAAAACTGAATCTATGACATCTGTGGTGCTAACTGTACTACTTTATGATAACACTAGAAAACAAAATGAAAAGTGTTACCCCTAGACCGGATACAAATGTGAAGCCCTTCAAAAACAGCCAAGTTACCACACCAGTCACTTCACCAACCCCGGAACAAATAGGCCTAATATAGTGCCTTTTAAATACCACTAAAACCCATTTCATGACACAATCAAACCCGTACCACATTAATCAATTCACGCTACCGAGACATCATCTATCACAGAGACCCTAGAGACCGCCCAAACCATAGAAGACCCTATTGCAGGTCACACCAGCAATTTCGAGAAACTCTCACTCAGTCGACCTCTAGCTACAGGTTCAAAACCGACGACGACGACCACACCAAACACCGAAGGAGGGCTACTAACTGGTCGCCCTCCCGCGACCCCTCTCGGCGTCTTCCCTCTCCCTCGATCGTGACGTGATCATTTCGTACCTTAATTATGGCAATAAAAAAATTTAAATACCCCTACACGAATAAATTCACAGCAAAAAAAAACGAACTAGTGTGAGCGCGCGCCCGCGGATGTTGGGCTGCCGTCCTCCGTTATAATTCATCATAATGTCGTTTTGTTGTGGCGGGGTTGCGGCAATCAGGGGATGCTGGGGTGGAACAAGCTATCTTAGACGACAATTTGAAGTCTAATTATCTGAGAGGAGGTTCTGAGAGCCGTCATAAAACCAAAAACAGTGTACTTTGGTTTTGTGATGGTTTTAAAGAGGTTTTCTAAACTGTTTTTACTTTAAAGTCCCATTTTTCTATCGATACATGCTCAACTTTTAAGCTTCCAATTGGAAATTGTTCAATGAATGAGAAAAACAATTGTTTTTCAAGTGAAGTGTTGCCAGACACTATGTTTTCCATGTTTTTGTCAACATACATATTTTGGCGCAAAGTTGATCTGTTTGGGCTGTTTTAGAATCATTCTGCAGAATATTATAAGAAAACACATAAATATAATAAAATGTCAACAGGGTTGCCAGTTTATCAATTCCAAATGATTCAGATATTGTAAATGGCAAAAGAAATTAGTTGTTAGGATGAATCCCCAATTCCATAAGATATGTAACTAATTTTAATATAATTCTGAACGGCAGTGTTGCCAAATACACCAAAACTATTATTTTCCCCCATTCTCCCCTACACCTTACCACCACCGAGGGTCCAAACCCAACATATGAGCTCACCGGCGAATCGACACGACGGATACCCACGACAATGTGATGATGATTATGATGAAACCCCCTAGTCGTCGTCGTCATCAACCATTATAAAGGGTCAACCCTGAGGCCTCTGCACCGGCATCGGCCCCAGTTGGCAGTTGCTCTGTGGCAAGGGACTCACCGATGGTGTTGCGAGATTCATAAACATATACACAACATAAACACGAGTTATGGCACACTACCAGCAATTCGACGAATGACGACGCCAACCGGCGCAGCACTCTTGTTTTCAAGAAACAGCTGTACCAGTTGTGGTGGTTACACTTTCCCTTTTTTATGCTGAGTTCAGTTTTTTTTTCTTTATTGCCTTGGATCATATGAATCCGACCGAGCCATAGCCGAGGATAGTTGCAATGATCATTGCCAACTGTTGCGCCGCGAACCGAGCAGCTACTACAAATCGACTACGGCGCGGCGGCACCGATCGTCATTGTTTCTCGGTTTGGGCAATGTTGTGTGATGGAGTGTTGTGGAATTGAGGTAGATGCTTTAGTTGATGATTTGAAAATCTGTATATTTCAATGAAGAAGGAAGGTGATACCAGTTAAACCAAAAGAAATTTTATTTTGATGCTAGATTATCCAGTACACTGTCCTTTGAGGAGACTGTAGAACATTATTCCGTTCTAGATAACTGAAGAAAATGCAGAGGTGTTCTCGGTTTAAAAATAGCCCATAGCTGTAAGGACGTGGCCGGCGCCTTAACCAATGTATCAAATATTTTGGTTTGGTTTTGTTAATTTATTGGAAATTAAAATCAGTTTTTAGTTTCAATCTCGGACATTTTCCAAGCTACAATTTTAAGCCCAATCAACCTTGGGGAAGCTTCAAGAACCGTCATAAAACCTAATTGCTTCAATATGGTTTTAAAATGTCGTAAAGCTACCTCATTTTATTTAGAGACAAAAAATTGAATTGGAGTGAGAGGATGGCTCCAAGGTCTTCAAAAATTCCATTGAATAGAGGCAATCGCATCTACAAGTATAACCAGTGATTTCTCGCTGTATTATGAAGCCCCCTGAAATCCATCTGTAGTTTTCTTCTAGACTTCACTGAAACACTGCTGAAAGTCTCTGAAGCCCCTTAAATCCTCTCGAAACGCCTTGAAACTCCTCAAAAAACTTCTCTGAGTTTCCTGTTGACTTCTCTCAAACTCTACCAAAGTCCTCTAAACCTCTTGCGCAATGAAACCCCTGAGAACCCTTCTGAGAACTTCGTAGTCTTCTGTAAAACTTTACTGAAGCCCCCTTAACCCCCCTAAAACGCGGCTCCGTGGTCGTGCGGCTAGGGTCACCAAGCTCTTAGTCGCATCGTGCTGAGGAGCACGGGTTCGATTCCCGCCGCAGCTGCCAGGAAAAGTTGTCTAGTGTCGTGCTTCCTTCAAAGAGCAAAAAGCTCACTGGAAGCATTGAACGTGTCCGTGTCTTTTTTTAAAAAACCTCTCAAACCTCCTTGAAACTCCTCAGAAACCCCCTTGAAACCTCCGCAGGCTACACTCAAACTCTATTGAAGTCCACAGAAGCCCCCTAAAATCAACTGATATGCCTTGAAACGTCTTGAATCTGCGCCAAAACTGTGAAAGTTGCTGATGCTACTAACTCTTTGAAACGACTTGAAATTCTTCTGAAACCTTCAAAGGCTTTCCTGAATGCCTCTGAAACCTCATGGGAACCCTACTAAACCCAGGGGAAATGCCTTGAAACTCACCTTCCTTGAATTGCCCTAAAACCTTGAAATTCATTTAGGGTAAAAAACTGGTTTCATTAACCTTCTTCGGGCGTCACAAAAAAAAAGTCACGAATAATGCATTGGGGTCATTATGACCCAGAAATTCAAACTCTTATAGAATGATGATTTAGTTCGAGAATCACTCACCGCGTGGCGCAAGTGTTCTTAGGGTCTTCCAGTTCAGCCTTAACGTCATATAGATCGCGTTCTGTACCACTTAGAAGGATACTGTCTTCGGCAAAGTTACTCAGAAGACTAAGAACTTTCGTATAGAAATCAATTTAGTTCGAGAATCACTCACCGCGTGGCGCAAGTGTTCTTATTAGCTTCCAGTTCAGTCTAAACGTCATATATCTTGCGTTCTGGACCACTGAACTGGAAGCGAATAAGAACACTAGCGCCACGCAGTGAGTTACTCTCGAACTAAATTGTTTTCTACGCGAAAGCTTTTAGACTTCTGAGCAACTTTGCCGAAGACAGTTTCCTTGTAAGTGATTCAGAACGCGAGATATTCCACAACTACTGGCAAAATGTAGCGTTATCCCGCATGTCCGAAATGGTACCCTGTAGAGCAGATTCCCGGTGGCCAATGTTCCCGGAACCACTGTTTCAACATATCCACATTTCGCCAAAAGTTTCCTCAGATTTCTTTGGAATCGCTCCAGAGATTCCTACAGAGTTTTTCAAATATTTCACCTAAAAAAACTTTTCTAGGAACTGTATCGAAGATTAATTTTAGAATGTCTCTATTTTTAATTCAGTAAACTTGTCCTTTTGATAATAATCGTACCACAGAATTCTACATTTTCTTTATATGTGTTAAAAGTTCTTCAAGAGGATTTTTTTCTATTTTTTTTTTCAAATAACTGTTCAAGTAGTATCCAAGAATTATTTTTTTCTTACTTTATCATAAATCATCAAGAAATCCGGTATCCTACAGTCCTATTTTTTTAAATTATTCTTTCTTTTGGAAATTATTTGCAGGATTGCTATCTGAACTCTTTTTTTTTTGTTTTTTTTCAAATTTCGTAAAAAATAACTCCTAAAATTCATTCGAGTTGTTCAAAAATTATTATTTCTAGCAGTTTCTCCTATATCCTTTAATCAACTAGAGTTACTATAAAAACTCTTTAAAAAAACTCAATCGATGTCTTTGTATCCCTCCACAGATTTATGTAGGAATTGGTCCAAAGTTATTTTTTCAAGTTTTTCTAAATTTAAATTTAATATTTGAATGGAGATATCTTCAGAAATATATCCAAAGATTCATTCAACGGTTAGTTCAGAGAATCCTACATTGTTTTTCAATATTTTTTTTTTGAAATTATGTACTTCCAAAAATTTTCTAGAAACTCCATCAAAGACTCCTGCATGATTTTTTTTTGTTTTTTTTTCTTCTGTTTCGTAGAATTTTTTCGAAAGTTTTTTTATATGTTTATTTTATAATTTTTCCCATATTACGTCGAAAATAACCTTTGAAAATTCTGTTCAAGTATTTAAGAGTTCGAAATTCCTTTGCTTTTTCATTGAACCCTCCAAAAATCTTTCAATAATAAAATAACTGAACAGATTTCATCAGGAATTACTTTGGAAATTTCTGAAGGAATGACTGAAGACTTGTTTTTTTTTTTAAATTTCGCCGAATAAAAATTAAAGAATACAAACGAAGACTCCTTTAGTAATTCATCCAAAGATTTCTCTAGGTATTATTCCAGAGATTTCTACAAAGCTTGTCAAGCATATGTTCAAAAAAATTCTTTTCAGAAATCTGAAATTCGGAAATCTCTAGATCCAACAAAGGATTCTTTTTGATTTTTTTTTTCACGTTTTGTTTTATTTTAAGGTGAATATATGATGAAGCCACACCTAAAATTTTCAAGAGCACAAATCTGAGGAACCGAATGTCGGTTTGCGCTGAAAAGTTGATCGATTGGTTACAAGCTGGTGGTGACCAATCGATCAACTTTTCAGCGCAAACCGACATTCGGTTCTTCAGATTTGTGCTCTTGAAAATTCTAGGTGTGGCTTCGTCATATATTCACCTTAATGAGTTTTCGGTTTTGAACATGATTGCTTTAATAATTCTCCCAAATTTGTACATGGAGATTTTTTAGAGAATAGTTCTTGCTATTTGAAAATTATTCATTAGGATTGATACCTGATTTCTTTCAAAAATTGTTCAAGAATTCAGTTTTCCTTCATTTTTTCAGAAACTTTTTAAATTGCCAAAAAGATTTTTTTTTGGGAATAATTTCCAAATTTTCGTCCATATAGGGGAAATTGTGTATTTTTGGCAGTTTTGTTCTCCTCGTCATAGGGGGTTTTTTGAAACCAGTTGATCTCAAAGTTGGCCTCAAATCCTTCCCAACCAAGCTGAGTTATGTGCCTAAATTTCAGTCAATTTGGCCCATAAAAACCCCCCTTGACGAAGAGAACAATCCGGCCGAAAATACCCCTTGTCATCCTATAATTTTTATAATCTTCTAAAATAAATTCTCTCATACATTTTTTTTATTTTTTCAATAGATTTTGTTATGAAAAAAAACAAAAAAATTCTACAGAAATTTGAAGGATTCAAATCCAATAAACATCCTTATGTGATAAAACATTTCCCTAAAACAACTCAATACTGTTCTTCAGAAATTTCTTCAGAATTTTCCCTAGGAATAATTCCAGATATTAAAAAAATCCTAATTATAATAATAATAAAAGTTTAAAAATATGAACGAAGTCCTTGAAAAAAAATATTCACAAATTAAATCAGAAATTATTACAGAGATTCATACAGAGTTCGCTAAGAAAATATCCAAAAAATCCTTCAAGAAATGCGGAATCCCTGAATCTATCAAAGATTCGTTTCAAAAATTTTCATTTTTTTTAATTTTTTCCTCTTTTTTCAACACAATTTTATCGATTATTGTTTTCAGAGTTTTTCAAGAATATTTCCAGAAACTCCTTGCAAAAATCTGGAACCCCTAAATGCATCAAAGGTTTTTTTAACTTGTCCTCGGTAATCTAGTTATTCTCGAAAAAATGCACAGAGTTGAGAATTTTGTTTACGAAATGTTTATTAGATTCCGGCGTATACATCTTAAGAGATTTTTTCTTCTTCTCTGCTCTGTGAAGAGTAATAAGATAAAATTCACAAATATTTCAAATATTCTTCCAGGAATGTCTCCAGGGATTTCTCGATGAAATCATCCAAACCTTTCTTCAAAAGATGCAATTCTAGGACAACGTTTCACAAAGATTCGGAGATTTCTTCAGAATTTTAAGGATTTTCAAAGAAATTTTTCAATGAACAGCTGCAAAGCAATCTCCAGTTTTTTTTCTGTTTCTTTTTTTCAATTTCTCCAGTGAATCTGCTAAGGATTCCTACACGATTTTGTGTTGTTTCAGCAAAATTTCCTTCAGAACTTTCTTCAGGTAGTAGTTTAGTATACAAGAAACTTTTTTGAGAATTCCTTCTGAGTTATTCCCAGGAGTTCTTCCAAGGGTTTATTTAGAAAATCCTCCAGAAATTTATTGACGGTTTTCTTCAAGATTTCCACCTGTACTTTAGTCTTCAATTTCCGTACAACGAGACCCCTTGGTTGGGATCGGAAGGTATCCCTTCAGAATCACGTTTATTATTGTTGAGGCACCTTTTTGTTGACCCACAACATGAAAAAATGTTGAACTAGCGTAAGTTGAAAACAACCCTATGGATTTTTCCAGGAATTTCTCCAGTATTTTGTCCTTGGAATTACTTACAGAGTTCCTCCAGAACTCTTTAAAAAAGTTTTTTTTTTTATTTTCTGGCATTCTACTAGGCTTCCATCCAGGTATTGCTCCAGAGATAGCTTCAGAAATTGCTTTAAGAATGCGTGTCCAATTTTCCTTCAGAAATTTTTTAAAATTTCTTCTAGGAGATTCCAACGGAATCTCCAGAAGTTTTCAAGGGATCTCTCAGAAATTTCTTCAGGGATTTCTCAAAGAATTTTTCAGTGATTTTTGTGGAATTTCTGGAAGAACTTATGAAAAATACTTGGAGGAATAATTGAAAAAAAAATTGCTGGGGTTTCTGAAGGCATCCCAGGAGATATTTCTGATTGAACTTACTTGCAGAATTCCTCCACAAGTCTTTAATGATTTTTTATGAGCATAAAGGGGATATTGCCCAAGCCATTCATCCAGAAATTGCTTCAAGCTTCAGGAATTTTTTAGCAATTTTCCTCAAGGTCTCTCCAGGAGTTTTCTAAGAGATTTCTCGATACAATTCTTCCTCCAGGGATTTTTAGGAAATTCTTTCAAGGATTTTTCAAATAATTCCACCTTGGTCTGTAATTGCTGTACAACAAGACCCTTGGTTGGGATCGGAAGGTGTTCTTCGGACACGCCATACTGACTAGTGTTGAACTAGCGTAAGTTGAGAAACACTATAATAAAGAAAAAAATCTGTATATTGTATATTTGTAAAAGATTTCTTCAAAATTTTTCCGCCAATTTTTTTTAGGAATTCCTCCAGAAATTTCTCAAACATTTCCTCTATGGAATTACTTACAGAATTCCTCCCAAAGTCTCTAATGATTTTTTTTTCTTATCATAGAGGGGGTATTTTTAAGTGTTTCTTCAGGTATTCGTCCAGGAATTGCTTCACTGATAGCTTCAGAAAATGCTTCAGGATTTTTTGTCCAAATTTCTTCCAGGAAATTTTTAAAAATTTCCTTAAAACGAAATTCCAGCAGTTTTCTAAGGAATTTCTCGAAACAATTCTCCCTCCAGGGATTTCTTAGAAATTTCTGCATGGATTTCTTAAACAATTCATCAGACATTTTTGGGCATACCTGGAGAAATGTATAAAAACAATGGTGGGATCTCTGAAGATATCTAGGTCATCAGGAGGAATATCTGAAGAAACACCAGGTCAATTATTCAAGGAATCTCAGAAGAAATTTCTTAAGGACTTTCTGGAGAAACGAAACTTCTCGGGAAACCCTTTGTGGAATTCCAAGAAAAAATATCAAGGTATGCAAAGCAAAATTCCAGAAGAAATCATTAAATAACAATCTGCGAACGAATTAATGAGGAAAATCCTTTAGGAATACCAGGAGAAACGCATAGATAAGCGTCTGAAAATTTCCTTAGAGCATACAATTGAGGCATTTCTAAACGTATTTCCGTAGGATTTCCTAACAAATATTTTTAAATAAATTTCTCTAGGAATTCGTAAATAAATTATCAGAGTTATCCTTAGAGAAAACGCCGGATAGATTAATGGGGAAATGCATGGAGGGATATCTAGAGGAAATCCTGAAAAAAATCTGTGTATGAACTTCCGCAGGAATTCTTGCCTGAATCACTGAAAGCATTAACACAAGAATCTGTGGACGGATCCCAGCAAGATTTCCTGGAGGAATTCCTTTTTGGGTTTTCCATCTATCCATCTCAATTTTTTCAGATAATATCTGATGTCCAATTTTGAGCAATCAATTAGAAAAGGATAGAGATTAAAGAATTATTATTTCCACTAAAAATATCTAAATTTATTGAATGATAATTTTAGGCAGCAAAATATGGAACAGCAACTAAAATGCGATATAGTTTTCATTTTTTATATCTTTGTATTGATGTTTCCAAACAACTTTCCCAAAAGTCCTGGAGTATATGCCATAAGAGATGACCAGCCGGACTTTTGAAAGGTAACCTCCTAATTGCCCCCGATCATCGGCCACCGTAATGTCAAAAGTGATATAAACGCTTTCGTTCCGACATTCAACAACCTCCATCAGCAATTTTTCAATTTTCCATAATGAATCAACACCACCAAGGTTACGCAACCGAGACCCCCCTCAAGCGCTCGCCTCGCCAGGCTTCCAAGGAAGGCCCCTCCGTTCAAAACTCTCCATCACCTAATTCAAAAATTAATTTCCAATTTACCTTCTGTATCGACGGTGGCGACGCCGCCGCAGCCGCACCGCAACTAGCGCCGGAGGCCGCGAAGCCCAACCAACTGTGCAGTCAGTCCCTGAAGATCGGCTGCTGTTCGCTCGAATCACCCCTTCATTACCATAATTGTTTCCAACATTGACTTAAAAGCTTCTTCGAATGATCACCATCATCATCATCATCATCATCATCTTGATCGGGCGCGATCGAGACATCGCAATTACCTAGAGCTACCTACTACTGTACCGTACCGACACTTGAAGAACTACGGGTGGACCAGGCAGGGCTGGGGGGAAAAAGTGAAAACTGTCCGAAAATACGAACAACAGAAAGCAGCTGCGGCAGCAGCAGCAGCAGCTCTACTCAAATCCTAATTTTCAAGTGTAGGTAACAACGGTAGCAGCAATAGCAAAATACGTACCAGAAATTATGACAACCTGCTTCGCAAAACGTTTTGGTTTGGTTTTGGGCGAGCAGCGCAATGGAAATCGAAAGTGTTGAAGTTTCACAGGCAGCTTTCTGCGACGTGCGCCACGTGGTGGGGAATTTTGGAACTTTGCTCTTCATCCCCTAGAAGTACTCGTAGTCTTGAACAACTTTGCCGAAGATCGCACCTTCTTATTTGGCTTCAATCTTATGATATATCTCACTAAAGTCGTATCGGAAGTCAACATGTACACTAGCGCCACGCTGTGGTAAAATTTCGAACTATGTTCTTTATCACTCAGAAGTGCTCATAGTTCTGAACAACTTTGCCGAAGATCGTACCTTCCTATCAGGATTCAATCTCGTGCTATATCCCACCAAAGTCGTACCGGAGGTAACTATGTACACTAGCGCCACGCTGTGGAGAAATTTTGAACTATGCTCTTCATGATCTTGAAGTACTCGTAGTCCTGAACAACTATGTCGAAGATCGCACCTTCCTATCTGTCTTCAATATCATGCTATATCCCATCAAAGTCGTACCGGAAGTAACTATGTACACTAGCGCCACATGGTGGCTAAATTCAAAACTATGCTTTTCATGGCCTGGAAGTACTCGTAGTCCTGAGCAACTTTGCCGAAGATCGCACCTTCCTATTTGGCTTCAATCTTATGATATATCTCACTAAAGTCGTATCGGAAGTCAACATGTACACTAGCGCCACGCTGTGGTGAAATTTCGAACTATGTTCTTTATCACTCAGAAGTGCTCATAGTTCTGAACAACTTTGCCGAAGATCGTACCTTCCTATCAGGATTCAATCTCATGCTATATCCCACCAAAGTCGTACCGTAGGTAACTATGTACACTAGCGCCACGCTGTGGAGAAATTTTGAACTATGCTCTTCATGATCTTGAAGTACTCGTAGTCCTGAACAACTATGTCGAAGATCGCACCTTTCTATCTGTCTTCAATATCATGCTATATCCCATCAAAGCCGTACCGGAAGCAACTATGTACACTAGCGCCACGTTGTGGTGAAATTCTGAACTATGCTCTTCATGACTTTGAAGCAGTCGTAGTCCTGAACAACTTTGTCGAAGATCGTACCTTCCAATCTGGCTTCAATCTAGTGCTATATCCCACCAAAGTCGTACAGGAAGTAGCTATGTACACTAGCGCCACGTGGTGGCGAAATTCAGAACTACGCTCTTCATGGTATGGAAGTACTCGTAGTCCTGAACAACTTTGCCGAAGATCGCACCACTTATCTGACTTCAATCTAGTGCTATATCCCATCAAAGTCGTACAGGAAGTAGCTATGTACACTAGCGCCACGTGGGGGTGAAATTCGGAACTATGCTCTTCATAGCCTGGAAGTACTCGTAGTTCAGAACAACTTTGCTGAAGATCGTACCTTCCTATCTGGCTTCAATCTGGCCAAAGTCGTACCGGAAGTAGCAATGTATACAAGCGCCACGAGGTGGTGAACTGCTGAACTATGAAATCCATCACCAGGAAAAGGTTGTTGTTCTGAACAACTTTGCCGAAGACAGAATGCTGCTAACTTGTCAAGGTTCCGAAAGTACTCGCTACAAAGACATGGTTCTCATCTCAAGTAACATTTTGATGGCCGATTAGTCTTGTAGAGGTTTTGAAAACCTTAACAAAACCGAATACTTCTTATTTTGGATTTACAATGGTTTTAAGAACCTTTTCTAGTGTATTTGACTAAAAAATGTTACTTGGATAACCAATCTGTGAACAAAACGGAACTGGAAGAAGTTTAAAATGTGGAACTAATGTTTTCGCCTGGTTCTTACCGGAAGCTGCATGAAATTCCAATCGGCTTTCACTACAACTCTCTAAGATAGTGTAGGATTCCGACAATACAAAAAGATTGAAATTTGGTTCACTAACCACTGAGATATGGATGTGCAAAAAAAAAAAATAGTTCCACGTTTTTTCGCCTGTCGGTACTTTACGTTACGAAAACCTTGTTGGCATTAGCAGTGCTAAATAGCAAATTGATTGATGAAATTATGAAAAAAACGCGTTCCAGCGGGATTCGAACCCACGACTCCGTATTCGCTAGACCGGCGCTTGAAGCAACTAAGTCACATAACAGGTAACAATTCAGCGGAATAGAAAGCCAAACTGACTCCGAGCCCACACCATGAACACTCCTATTACTTCACAATTCCATCTCTCTTTCGGCTTAGATAGGAGTGGGATAAAAAAAAGTAGGGAAGTCCGGTCATTTGGGCGAATGCCGTTTGGTCGAACTATGATCAAAATAAACTTTGTGACACATGATCATCAGAAATATGTGCATGTTTTAATCATAAGCTAATCTTCCTAGTTTTCAGTGAAAAATTGCTCTTAGTTAAAATTAATGAATATAAAGAAAATTAAAACAATATCTTCCTTGTTTTACCATTCAAGAATTAGTCGACGCTGAAGACATCTGAACTCTTTAAAATAAGGTGAACCACAATGGCATGTTCAAGGTCTTTTGACCAAACGGCATTCGGACAAGTGGAGCTCGACCAAATGACCCGAAACCATCCAAAGGTATTCCAGGGGTTACAGACGCGTGGCAGGCAGTTTTATGGGTGTTTCGCGAGTTTTCAGTGGCATTCCAAAGGTGTTCCAGGAGGTTTCAGGAGTGTTCAAGGGTGTTCAGGGTGCTCCAGAGGCTTTCATGGTATTCCATAAGCGTTCCAAAAGTGTTCGAGAGGTGAAGGGGGCGTTCCATGAGGTTTCACGTGGTTTTGGAAGCGTTCCAGAAGTGTTGCAGAGGGGATTCAGTGATCTACCTGAGCGTTTTATAAGGTTCCTGGGAGTTCAATGAATACTTCTAGGGATAGAGATGTTACGAAGTGTTGCAGGGGTATTCAATAAATTTCGGGGCATTCCGGAGAGTTTCAGGGTGCTTCAAGGGGATACAGTGAGTACCAGGGTGTTCCAAAGTGTTTCAGAGACAGTCCATGGGCTTTCAGGGATGCTCCAGGGAATTGCAACGAGTTTGAAGAGGTTCCTGGAGCGTTCCAGGCTTGATTTCAGAGTTTTCAAGGAGTTTCAGGCGATCCCAGAAACGTTCTGAGGAGTTTCAGAAGATTTCAAGAGCGTTCCGTGGTGTTACACGATTGTTCCAGTAGTTTCAGGAGCGATCCAGATGTTTTTGGATTTTAAGGAGCTTCAGAGAGTTTCAGGGTACTTCAGTGGGTTTCAGGGGGTATCTGGAGCGTCCCAGGGAGTTTCAGGGGGTTTCAGAGGCGTTCCAGGGAGTTGCAGGGGGTCCCAGAGACGTTCCAGAAATGTTCCAAGGACTTCAGGGCCGTTTCATTGGGTTTCAGAGTGTTTCAGTCGGTTTCAGCGTGTTGCAAGAGCCTTTTAGTGGTTTTCAAGGGTTTTCAGGGGCGTCTTCCAAACCCTTCCTTCCAAATCATTGAAACTCTTCTGGAATCCCCTTACAAGCCCTAAGTAACCCCCGAGACCCCCGAGAACTAGTCTGAAACCCTTCTGAAACTCCCATGAAACTTGACCATAAAAATTTGAAAAATTTGTAACGTTCAAGAATTAGTGAGACTCGGTCAACATTAGGATTAGGATTAGTCAACTTAATATAAAAAATGCAGTTTTTTTAGATTCATAAGATTTTTTTCTGAAACTGTGAGACTTGTCTAAACCTGCTTTATACAACTTTGGAGATGTTAACCGGGTCCTCCTACGTAAGATCGTGCTAATACTTAACGAGGCGAAGTTAGCTTCACTAACACGCAGGGTGTCTGTCCACTCATAAGACAAAATAAAATTCCCTGAGCTTTTCAGGTATTTCCAGGAAGGTATTTTGAAAATTTATAATTCTAAGGTAATCCCAAACTTTGGTAAAAGTTTATGGGAATCCTACAGTGTTTCTCCCAGAATTTTCGCTGGGGTATCTCCCGTTTTTTTAAAGGGATTTTCCCAAGATTCTCACTGGACTTCTCCTCCAAGAAATCGTTCCAGTTTCCGATGTTTTTATTGGATATCTTCACGAGATTTTGCCGGAATTTCCTCCCAGGTTTTCTCTTAGAGGTTTTTAGGGTTCCTCCTTAAATTTTCTGCCGGGATCACTCCCAGATTTTTTACGATATGTTACAGTTTTTCTCTGGATTTTTTTCCAAACTATCGCTCGGGTTTTTTCAATACATTTTTTGAGGGATTTCTCGCAGAATTACACCTGAGTTCCTTCCGATATTCTCCGGGAAATTTCTTGCAAGGAATTTTGTAATTTATCCCAAGAGACATTCCGAGAAAAACTCCTGAAATATCGGAATAAAATCTCATGTGGATCACCGCAAGGAATGTGGTGAACAACTTTTAGGAAAAGCCTGGAAAAAGCTTTGCATGAAATCACGGGAGAAGCTCTATGAGAAATAGCTTCTGCAGAAATGCGAAAAAAAAGAAAGACCAGGACCAGAGCCGAAAGGAATCTTCTGAGAGAAGTTCCGGGAGCAATTCCGAGAGAAATCTAAGGTGAAACTTGTAAAAACCACCCCGCAAGAACCTTTAGGAAATATTCCAGCTTCAGCTTTCAACACCAGTAGAAATCCAAAGCGAAACTCTGAAAAAGGCTCACGGAAATTTCTTGATGAAATTTCAGGAGAAGCTTCTAAAATAATCCCGGCAGAAGCTCCTGCAGATAATTCGTGGAAAACTCCTTAGGAAATGTTTGCAGAAGCTCTAGTAGAAATCCCATAAATAATTCCTGCAGCAACTCTAGAAGAAATCCCGGTAGGATCTACCAGGGAGAAGCCTCATGAGAAACACTGGAAGGAATCACGAAAAATCTTTTAGGCGAATTCCGGAAGAAACTTTAGGAGAAATTTTGAGAAAACATCTGCAATAAATCTTGAGAGACTCTCGGAATTTATTAATTAAGTTTTGCAAAACGTAGGAGGAACTTCGAGAAAATCTCACAAGGGGCTCTGGCAGCAATACCAAACATACCTCTAGTAGAAATTCTGGAAAAAAAAATCCTCGTGAAAAACTCTAGCAGAAATCGGTAGGAATTCAGGAATCTCAGAAGATTCTCAAGGCAAAAATGTTAGGATCTTCAAAAATGGGGATCCGAAAAAATCTCCGGAAGGAACTCAGAAAAGAATACCAAGAACATTTTTCATGGAAAAACGCGAAAGACATCTTGTGACAAATCCTAGGAGGCATTTCAAGAGGTTCTAAAGTAAAAATTTCTGGAAAAAGTTGTTGTAACGTTATTACTAGATTGATTTCAACTACCAGACTCATACCAACAATGTAGTAAACTCTGTGGACTCTATTTCTGGAGTGACATTAACATACTCAGCCCCGTCACTCCCAACGTTTTTGATTGATATCTATAATACATACTATACGGAGCGGCTGACGAGATGTCGCCATTGTAGTGTTTTGTTCAATTGTACTCTATGATGCTGCACAGTAGGCCTGGCCTCTCCAATACTTGTAACACATCTTTACTGCTTTGCAAGTATTAACATTGACAGACTAGACTAGACTAGACTAGACTAGACTAGACTAGACTAGACTAGACTAGACTAGACTAGACTAGACTAGACTAGACTAGACTAGACTAGACTAGACTAGACTAGACTAGACTAGACTAGACTAGACTAGACTAGACTAGACTAGACTAGACTAGACTAGACTAGACTAGACTAGACTAGACTAGACTAGACTAGACTAGACTAGACTAGACTAGACTAGACTAGACTAGACTAGACTAGACTAGACTAGACTAGACTAGACTAGACTAGACTAGACTAGACTAGACCAGACTAGACTAGACTAGACTAGACTAGACTAGACTAGACTAGACTAGACTAGACTAGACTAGACTAGACTAGACTAGACTAGACTAGACTAGACTAGACTAGACTAGACTAGACTAGACTAGACTAGACTAGACTAGACTAGACTAGACTAGACTAGACTAGACTAGACTAGACTAGACTAGACTAGACTAGACTAGACTAGACTAGACTAGACTAGACTAGACTAGACTAGACTAGACTAGACTAGACTAGACTAGACTAGACTAGACTAGACTAGACTAGACTAGACTAGACTAGACTAGACTAGACTAGACTAGACTAGACTAGACTAGACTAGACTAGACTAGACTAGACTAGACTAGACTAGACTAGACTAGACTAGACTAGACTAGACTAGACTAGACTAGACTAGACTAGACTAGACTAGACTAGACTAGACTAGACTAGACTAGACTAGACTAGACTAGACTAGACTAGACTAGACTAGACTAGACTAGACTAGACTAGACTAGACTAGACTAGACTAGACTAGACTAGACTAGACTAGACTAGACTAGACTAGACTAGACTAGACTAGACTAGACTAGACTAGACTAGACTAGACTAGACTAGACTAGACTAGACTAGACTAGACTAGACTAGACTAGACTAGACTAGACTAGACTAGACTAGACTAGACTAGACTAGACTAGACTAGACTAGACTAGACTAGACTAGACTAGACTAGACTAGACTAGACTAGACTAGACTAGACTAGACTAGACTAGACTAGACTAGACTAGACTAGACTAGACTAGACTAGACTAGACTAGACTAGACTAGACTAGACTAGACTAGACTAGACTAGACTAGACTAGACTAGACTAGACTAGACTAGACTAGACTAGACTAGACTAGACTAGACTAGACTAGACTAGACTAGACTAGACTAGACTAGACTAGACTAGACTAGACTAGACTAGACTAGACTAGACTAGACTAGACTAGACTAGACTAGACTAGACTAGACTAGACTAGACTAGACTAGACTAGACTAGACTAGACTTTTTCATTTTTTTTCAACTTTGATATTTTATCAGGGAAGACGGATGTTCTAGGACCTAGCTAGACATTCTGATTCTAGCATTTCCCCTTATGATCATGAGTTCACACTGACTTTTTTTACTAGGTTTTTTTACTGTGTAGCATTTCCCTCTACTCGGGTCACACCGGGCAAGGTGCCACTAGAAAAACTGTCCCGGATCGACCTAATGGATGCGCCTCTCTTCTATCAACCGACCGTCTGGCGGCTGCGGCAGCAGCCACTAGGTGCCGGCCTGCTGCCAAACAAGAGAAATTAGCTACGCAACGACCTGGATCGTCGGTTCGAATGCGGCACATGCGAATCGGCAAATCGTTTTGGACGGCGCGCACAGACCGGATCGGATCGGATCGCAGATCTGGATCTGGGTTGACCACCATCATAGAGAGCATCGCCGGAGAATACAGAGAAACTATGCGGCTGCGGCCGGCACGAAGAAATGTGTGTGCACCAGTGATCAGAATGATTTATCTTGCATCGAGGTGGTCATCTCCGCGTGCGAGATGTGGAATCTTCACACCTTGTCCGTCCAATGGAATAGGTATCTAGTGTGCATTCGCGACTAAGTCGGCCAGCCGCCTAATTGGTCGCAATTAGTGCCGCTGTCATTACCTGCGCGAGCGCAAACCGGTCGGTCTTCAGTGGTGGTATGAATAGCCTTGCAGACGGAGGATCGTAAATGTGACAGATTGGATTGGAATGATTTACTGGTGGAGCAAGATCTCTGCGCATTGCGATGCGATGGATGGTCCTCCACTCGACAAATTGAGACGACCGACGGAGTGAATTTTTACGAGCACTTTTACTTGTGCAGAATTGGTTAAGGATTTTCCAAAGCGGGTTGCATAAGATGCTCCCTATTGCTTTATTACTGGAATAGATAAAATGGAAAATTTAATGAAATAGTACGGATAAATTTCTTGTATAATTGATGCGCAATTGAGTGAACGTGGTGTGCCATAAAGTTTTTGGAGGAAGATCTCACCAAACAGAGCTAAAACAATGTGGAACGAGCTCACCAACATTCAAAGTATCGTACTGTTTTGATTTTAAACAAAATGGAATGAGCTCACCAAACAGTGTTAAAACAGTATGGAACGAGCTCACCAATAGTTTCAATGTGTCGTACAAAATCGAACCAAAATGAATCGGGCTTATCAAACAGAGCAAGACTAATATGAAATGAGCTCACCAATTCGTTCAGCAGCTAGACAGCAGTGACGTTGACTTCACTGACTGGAAGCCATCAACTTAGTCACTTTACTCACTTAGTCATCAACGCATTTGCTCATCAACTTATCGATGCTTAAATTTGACAAGCTTCACCCTCACATATCTAATACATAGAGATAGAATTGGTGTGCAGCTTGGTGAGGGAATTAGCTTGGTGAGCTCGTTCCATATTAGTCAAAAAATTAAATAAGTAAATTTTTTGCATTTAAAATTACAATTTCAATCAATTGACCTATTTCAGCAGCCTTGCAGCATTTGGTCGTCCAACTTGTCTCCTGTTGAAGGTGCATGCGACGTGACCCAATGGCATGCACTAAAAATAACTCATTCCAAACACCATGTCATCACATTCATCCAGCCTAAGCTGGGCTTTGTTTTCGCTTTCTCAAACAATTGGTAGCGAGCGATAATTGCACTATGGCGATTGAGATACGACAGTATCTGGCGACTGGCGACCGTTGTGTTGCGAATGTTTATCATTCTAGCGAAATCCGCTATACCAGTTGATAAGCCACGATGCAGAGAGCTCTAGTGCGCGATAAGCAAAGCAACTGCAAACTACAGACAGAGTTCCTTGCAATTCCATGTTAGGAGTGACTCCGCCAAAACTGGTCCCCATAAATAAAAAAAAACTGAGCGTCTTCACCGAAGAGCCGTCATCCGCCGGGCAAGAATGGGACTGGTTGTGATCCATTGCACAGTTTTATAGTGTTATTAGTCTCTGTGGCTGGGATCGTACGCGCTAGATACTTTCGCAATACGATAGAAGGCTCATATATGCAGGGGATTCATGGATCATGACTAAATTAAAGAACATTTTTCTTTTTTTTCTGTTTTTTTTATATTTTCCTTTTTTATATATAAAATTTATTAAAAAAAAAGTTCAGCTTTGGTGGAAAAGTACAAAAAAACTCTCAAACTTTGACTGTTCATTGATTAACTAGTCGAAAATATATAAAAAAAGAAAAATATTACAAAAAAGAAAAAAAAATATTACAAAAAAGAAAACCAAAAAGAGAAAAAATGTTAATATAATAAAAAAAAATCAAAGAATTAAATTTATAAAAGGAGAACAAATGATCAATTTGTTTATACCCTGTACCCTGCAGTGAGCAAATGGTATCGCGACCGCAATTTTACCGCGACTTTTATTGCAGTTTCATAGAGGATCTACTATGCACATATGGTAAAATTTGATTCGACTGAACCGAACAGCTACGAGGCTCGTTTAAATAAGAGACTCGCTAGTGAGAGACGGGAGTGCGTGGGGTTCCTAGCGAATGCATATGGCTCTCCGACGATGGTCGCGTTGTGGCGAAGGTAGGTGTTCGAAAGTGCTTTGCGGCTCCATCCGCGCTCGGCCGTCGACGAGATTAGGCGAGAGGTAAATAAATTACCCGCGATATTTTAGGGCCATAAATCAATAAGGAATCATATTACGTTTGTGCGAAGCGAAAATTGCAGGTCGTTCGTCTGGTTTCATTGGTATTGAAACAAACGATTCAATGTTGGAACTGGGAAAAAATGTATTTTTTGCGAGTGGGACGATTGATACACTGCAATGGGACATCCACAAAAGGGTGTGTAACTAGATGAGACACTCATTTGAACAATTAAAAAATGCAAATTTCGATGGGACGCATCTATCCTCAAACAGAAGCATGGAAAAGTTATGACTGCAATCTGGATATCCGCTGAAGAATCAAGCAATGAAATGAGATTCTCGGGCTTTGCAAGTCGGAAGACTTTTTGGGAATGGGACACTTATCATTTGGTCATGAGGCAACCGTAGAACTAAGTGGGACACTCGTTTGGACAACTTAAAAATGCTAGTTAAATGGACGTATGTAGCTCTAAACAGAAACTGGGAAAGCAAACAGGACACACGTTCGCTGGTAATGGGACACCCGCAGTAACAAAAAGACTTAAGGGTTACTCACATATGGGACGCTTATAGTCTTGCAATGGACGCTTAGTCTTGCAATGAGACATCCGTGGAAGCATGTGTTATCAAATAAGACACTCGCTTGAACAATAAAAAAGACTTAATACGATGAGACGCACACAACTTTAACAGGATGATAAACAAATATAAACAGCAAACGGGACACCCGTTCCCTGGCAATTTGACATCCGTAAAAGGATTATGCAATGGAATGATACAGCCAATAAGTGAACTTCACAAATTTGAACCGTCAGAAAATGCTAGTTGCAATGGGACATCCACGGAAGTTGAGAAACACCAAGCTGGAGGTATTTGGCTTTGAAATTATAAAAACGAATACAAAATCATCGATTGACAAAATCGAATCATCGACTGACAAAAAAAAAGTTCTCAGTAAATTGCTGTGGAAACGCTCGTAAAACCCTAAGCTGAAAAGCTCTGTTTCAGCGGGGGCGTTACGTCAAAAAAAGCAAAAAAGGACCAAAATAAAGCTACTGGTTTATTGAGACTTGGGAACGATCTTCACAAAGTTTTAAATTCACTCGCTTGAACATTAAAAAATGTGAATCAAAATGGGACACCAGATTGACTGTTTTGAAAATTAACATTCAAAAGTTAACATCAAACAACAAACGAAACCTGTTTCCTGACTTCCTCACAACACTGAAAGTTTATCATGGTGTAAAACAACTTACATTTGATGAAACAGAACAGAGTTTATCATTAGTTTAATAACAAAAAAAATCCAAATAGTAGCAGCTACTATTCAAATTCAAACTAGGGTATTGGTTCCCTTATTGAGCTTGTGACCCCCATTTTCATCCAGCGAAAGACAGGGGTTTGAGGCGTTGTTGGTTTTGTTTAGTATTTTTGTGTTTTTTGTTAGAGGTGAGCACGCAGGAAAACAAAAAGAACGGAATAGGTCATTGCCTTAATCGCTTGTTTTCGAATGGGATGAATACGGGAGCAAGAGATTACTGATGGCACACATACCCTACATTCAAATTTTCTTCAATTAAAAAGTTAAATTCATTGGCATTATTATTGTTTATATCATATCTAATTAAATATTGATTTTCCAGTTATATATTATTTGATCATATGTAAAGTATTTCAATATTATATTCCATCAGTTGCATGAGGATGTTGGAGTGGATTGCCTGCCAGATCAAGGAGAAAATATTCACCCTTACAGATAGGTTCTTTAATTCCCACAGTTTCGATGGATTTTAAGTGCTTAAATTCTTACAAACCATCCCGTAAGAAATCTTAACGAATGTTGTAGATTTTATTATTCGCCCGGTTGGATCACACATCTGGAAGGAGTTTCTTCTTACTCTGCTGTTATGTAGGACATCTATACTTACATTCCGTATTAGATCTTCACTCGACGGTTTGCTGAACTCATATTACTACCCAAGCAACACGCGTGTCATGTGGGGGTTGCGGCTGAACAGATTTTGGCTGTGTGATGGTAGTTGGGACGTTATTCCAACAAAATAGTGGAATAACGTCGACTCGACTTCCTTGCAGCCGGGGCTTGTGCTGCCATAGCTCTAATGAGACATGGGTGTTTCTTGGGTATCCTCATTATGAAAATGCTATTACCTTTTCTGCCGTGAATCGCATATCAGTCCCATCCTTGCTGGATTTCCTATGCAAATGGGACAAATATGCGATTCACGGCAGTTTTATTGCTCTATACTGTAATATATTACCACAGACAAACAGACGTAACACTTCGAACATTTTTCGATTCAAATCATAGTCACGGATACATATTCGCCCAATGCTAAAACGACCATGTTGGCCGACCATCAACTAGGTGGCGGTAGTGAGCAAACGTCAAACTCGAACAAAAACGATGCGAGCGCCATGGTTGGGCAGTTGGCCAATTATCAAATTTTGAAAAAGACCGTTAAATCGGTGTACGATGGAAACTATCAGAGTGTTACGTCTGTTTGTCTGTGATATTACATTGTGTTCCATTATTGAGTATATATTTATATATCAGCAATTGCATTAGCATTATATTACTGTCATAATTCTTTAGGTCAGGAAAGGACTCGACAGCGAATAATACTCACTCAAATTGTTCACAAATCAATACCTTATTTCAGGTTGCTACATTAAATAGGACTTCATAAGATTTCAGCATATTATTATATTGATATTTCCATAATTCAATGCTATATTCCCTCATAAGGGTTCGTTCAAATATAACGTATCGCAAGGGGGGGGGGGGGAGTGGTTCTAGCACTGTATTACGCTTCATACAAAATTTCAAATTTTCTCATACAAAAGTAGTTACGTCGGGGAGGGAGGGGATCTGAAATAGTCAAATTTAGCGTTACGTAATATTTGAATGAACCCTAACAAATTATACTATTGACTATATAACTATACTGGGTTGGGAGGGTGCATCAGGGCATCATTGAAGTTGTAACTGTACGACGGAGTGGTTGCCAACCGGAGTGAGGTGAGAAGTAACTATAACATCCTTGTAGATGGGTTCTTCTATCCCAACAGTTGCAATGGATTTGACGCGCCCTTCTTATAACAAACCATCCCGTAGAAAGCTTGACAAGTAATGTGAATTTCATTATTCACCTTGTTGGATCATACTGTTGGAAGGAGATTCTCTTAAACCCGCGGATTTCGCGTAAGTGTATCTACTTACGGGTCCGCCACACCCCCTTTTGGCCCTTCATACAGCGGTATGTTGAATTCAAAGTGGTAATGAAATTTAATCTTTATTGTTAAGTGGAACTGCATGCAGAGCAAGACTCAAGCTAGGATGGTGGCTACCTACATACATACATACAGTTTAATAACAAAAAAAATCCATATACATTGGGATTTACCGAGAAACAGAAAAATAACCTCGTGGGGTCTCCAGTTAGCCTAGTGGTTAAGGCTATGGATCGCCAATCCGGAGCCGGCGGGTTCGATTCCCGTTCCAGTAGGGAAAATTTTCTCGATTCGCTGGGCATAGCGTATCATTGTACTTGCCTCACAATATACAAATTCAGGCAATGGCAGGCAAAGAAAGCCCTTCAATTAATAACTGTGGAAATGCTCAAAGAACACTAAGTTGAAACGATGCAGGCCAAGTCCCAGTGGGGACGTAGAATTACAAAGAAGAAAAAAAGAAGAAGAACCTCGTGGGACACTCGAAGATCAAGAATGTAACAAAATAGGACACTCGATAAGGAAACAAAACTCCGACAAAGTACTCAGCTGTGCACATTTATCTACCAAATGTGTGACAATTGACGGAAAACTTCAAATTTTGAATGTAGAGGGACGCTCGTTGGATGGAAATGGGGCGCGCCCGCAAGACGATTGAGTTGTGATGTGAGACACTCAAGAAGGTTATGTCGATGTAGAACAGTCGGCATTCAATAGATGAGACACCGATAGGAAATTAAATTCTTCATAGTTTAGTTATCACTTAGCTAGTGTCCCACTACTAGAATAGACTACTGGACTAGACTAAACTAGTTTAAACTAGAGTATAATAATAGGATATCTTTTTACAGTGCTTTCGTATACGTCGTTAGACGTCGTGAATGTGAGAACTTGTTGTATAGTTAGATAATAATTACAATAATTAGTTAGGATTAACCAAAAACTAGAAAAAATAATTACGTGGGACACTCGAAAATCAAGAATTAAAAAATGGGACACTCGACAGGAAAAAAAATCCAAAAAAGACTCAGCTGAACAGATTTTTCTACCCAATGCGAGACAATTGGCGGAAAACTATGAGTTTTGAATAATGAACTACAGTCACGTATATATTAGATATGCAACCAAAAAAAGGGATGCTCGTTGGGTGGAAATAGGAAAGGTTTCAAGACGAGCTGTGATGTGAGACACTAAAAAAATGTTCATAAATAACAACATTTGGCGTCCAATATATGAGACACTCAGATATAAAATTGAACCTTTCATGGTTTAGTTGTCACCTAGTGAGTGTCCCGCTCCTGGACACTCACTCAAATCTAGAGTTTCGTAATAGGACGTCATAGAAAATGCCTTCTTACAGTCAACTCGTGTAGGACTCTTTAGACAACATCCACATAGAATAAAAATCACCGGAAACTAGGAAAAAATAACAGCGTGGGACACTCGAAAATAAAAAAATGAAACAAATCAACACGTATAAAACTCGAAAAAGAAACGATACACCATAAAAAAAACTCAACTAAACACGTGCGCTGAGCAAATGCGAGACATTTGACGCATAACAATAAGTTTTAAACGTAGTTTAGCTCACAAATTCTGCCAAAAATGGGACGCTCGTTGGATGGAAATGGGACACGCCTGCATAGCATGACTGAGTTGCGAAGTGAGACACTCAAAACGAGAATATCGATGTTGAACAATTGGCATCCAATAAATGAGCGTTACTGACATGAAACTCAATGCTTCATAGATCATTTTCCAGTTCGTGGGTGTCCCACTACTGCACACTCGAATCTAAAGTTTAGTAATAGGACGATCAGGGAGAAAGCTGCTAAGAAACGCATTTTCACAGGCAATTGAATTCGTTTGGACTTAAGGCCGCACGGGACGACGTGTAATTTTTGCTATCTTCCCTCTCTTTCTAACAATTTGCCTCGCGATTTTGAAGATGGAAATATCAATTTTCACTGCACTGATGTAAGTAGCTGAAACTTTAATCGATTGTGCACCGCAAGTGAGCAAATTAACGATCAAATTTCTAGTCAATAATATGAAGTAGAAGTTGAGATTTGCATCTTACTAAAAACAGAGCAATGGCGATTCAACCGCCGTCCCGTCCGGCCTTAATTCATCAGGACTAAACTGACTGAACACACTCGATAGTTAAAATCCAACAAATTATTTTCAGAAATGTTCCAGTTTTGGTCTATCTTCAAGTCTACTTCTCTTAAAAGAATATTAATTGTTGTTCATTATCTAGAGCATTGATAACCGATTATCCACCGTTACGCAACGTTATACCGAAGAACGAAACGAGCATTACAGAAGGAGGTCAAGCGATTCCAAAACGGCCAATCAATAAACAATCAAGTCAAGTCCAGTAGTGCTGGTGGTGGCGATAAAGCTGATGAACAGAAAACGCCACGCCGTAAAACAAAAACCAATCCAGCGATAATAATCGGAGGCACAGCGAATCACTTGGGCGGCTACCGGATAATGTGGCGAAAAATTAAACTCCCGACATTGACCCGTATCGCGAAATGTTTGGTAGGTACGTTCGTTGATCGATCGATCGATGGAATTCCCAAAACAAATCGAAACCCCAGGGACGCACATGCGAAATGAGAAACCGAGATGTGGGTCTACACATGTTGGTTGGGGGATGTCCATCGCAATCATTCTCGAATCTGGGTATCCAGCTACTATAGGCTGCAAAATGAATGGGATGTAACGGGATCGATCGGCCTTCGCCGTGGATTCGCAAACGATGGGTGTCCCAATAAATTAATGGGTGTCCCGTATGTTTTGAAGCGGGTTTTGCTTTGGTAATTGATTGTGGACGTGTCGTGACGTTCACCGTCACCTGTACCTGGAAGGCCACAATTAGAAGTGGACACAACTGTCTCATGAGACAAAATTTCATAGCGTGGCAACGAGTGTCCCATTTGCGGTAGTCTCACTCAAAATCAATCAGTGTCTCATTGCTCGGGTGTCTCACTTCATTGTAGAATCATTTCTGTAGGATGTTTTATTGCACACGTGTCTCATTCTTGCGTGTCACAGCGCGTGTCTCATTCTTGCAGAAATAAATAATTAGAGAGCATCCCGTTGCAAATCGATTAGCGTCTCATTTTGCTTCCCATTTTGAAGACGTCCCACTGAATGGATTTTCATATTTAGAAATCTTTCTGCGATTATAAAACTAATTGATACACTTCGCCTCTCAAATGTTTCCTTTTATCGAAGTATCAAAGTATTGCCTTGCGAACGGCGTCTCACTAAGTTCTCGCGTGGGTGTCCCATTCCTGCAGTTCGTCTGATCCATAGCATCAGTAGGGAGAATGTACGGCTTCTGATGACAGTCGGACGGCAGTGACCTTCACTCGTTGACCATTTCTCAGTCGCCAATGCCTTCCAACCAAACAGAGAAAGGCGTGGGGACCTTCGCCCATGACTGCGCGAAATAGTTTCGTTATTTCCAGTCGTTCTGCTCCTTCACCTCCATGTGTTCGGATGGTTGGGACATGAATTGAAATGAATAAAAACACGACGAAATGTTCGACTTACGCAATTTTTTTGTCACCGCGTAGTGGAGACGATGGCGATGGATGGCGTGCTGCCAGTGAATGGGTTTTTTTATGATGATCAGAGTTGGTGATAAAATGCTTTCTGTGCGAAAACTGTTTCAATTGTAGTACGGAATCAGGTATTTGCTAGTCCAAATGGCGCCTTAAAAGATGACTTCTTAATTTTGAACGAAAATAAAAACATAGTTTTTGTCTAAATAGTTCAATAAATAATCTTTAAGAGCCCTAGAAAAAGATTCACAAACGAACCGAAACGTCGGACAAGAAAAAAATCACAGCATTTTTATTTTTCTCAAGACTAGAAAGCCATCTTCCTTGAGTATACATTCATCAGTCGAAAACATCCAAGCTTAGGCCACTAGAATTATTGATTAAAACCCTAATAAAACCTTAAACGTCTGTGTTAGGTTTTATAATGATAAAAAGGGCTTTCTCAAATCTCTTATGGCTTTAAACTGTTCTTTGAAAGACTATCACTCACTTTTGCCTTTAAAAATAACTTTTTTAAGTCAAAAAGATTTAAGGAGGATCTAAGAACCATCATAAAACCAAAATTAAATCATTTTGGTTTTATGATGCTTCTAAGAACCTCCGTAAAACTAATTGATCATGGTTTGTAATTTCGATTTCGCAGAAACCACACTTTATCCCATTCTCTCACTCTCTCGACACCCAAAGTGTCATTTATCGTTCTGTTTTTGTTTATAGTGCACCTCCGTCCGAATCTCTTATGATCCGATTCGCGTTGCTAGGCTGTGTACAGCTGTGTCTGGTGACTGGTGGTGAATGGTAATACGTTTTTTTGTTTTGTTTTTTTTTCGAAGAGTAGTGGACGCGGTGTAATTAACTACGAAATGTGATGAGTTTTTTTTCTGGGGTTTTCGCAATGAGTTTTGACACGACATGCGCGACACGGCGGATTTGCATGGTTGAGGTTATGTTATATGGACGTTTTGCGGCGAAATTGGATACGACGGTTGCATGTGGTAAGCTCGATGGTGATGGGTCAAGTGGATCGAGTCGGTTTACAAAATAGCACTCGATTGGACAATGCACAGCTGTCGTGACAAATTTTGGAATGGACCAATCTACAGGTCTTTTTGAAAGGGTGGGTCTTATAACATTATGTCAAGAACTCTTGAATGTCTAAGCTGCTTTAATTTGAGGTTGGATATTTGATTACCTAAATTGCTTGAATCCAGAAGCTTAATGAAATGTTTTAAAACTCTGGTCTAACGTTTTCTGCCTGACGGGTTTGTAGAGACAATTTACAAAATTTTACTTGCCCTTGTGAAAAAAAATCACCTATTTTGACTATGTCGAAAATTTGACGAAGAATTTCAATATAATTTTTATTTATTTTCATAAAATTCTTCTGAAAATTTATAAATTTTTCATCAGCGCATCAGTCGAAATTATTACCAGAATTCATTCACAAAGTTCTCCAAGATATTCTTAATGGTTTTTTTTTTCAGAATTATTGGTCAAATTGGAATTATTTTTTTCGGAATTAGTTTGGAATCGTCTGATTTTTTTTAGAAATCCAAATCCAAATGGGATTTATTTTAATAATCTTCTTAAATGAGTAAATAAATTGTGGCAAATTATTTTATAATACTCATGATCAAGTTTTCATCATAATTATGAGAACAACAAAAGCAAAAAATCAAGAAATGGCTTCTGGCTTTTTTTTCTGCCGTTAGATGGCAGCACTGTTAAGTGGAATTACAAATGTCTTGGAATGACTACAATAGTCAAATTATAATCTTAAGAAAAGTTGGGAATGAGGGGGGGGGGGGGTTTCATCAAGTGTTGCACTGGACACAAAAGTTAGTTATCCTGGCAACACTGCTAACTATAAAAAACAAGAACGAAATCAAGGAGGTAAAACAAAACGGACAGTTCGTTAGATAACAAATGGCTGTCACTCTTTATGAGGATTTTCCGCAGTGCATGTCTTGTCAAAATCACATTTTTCATAATTGTCCACATTCCGGCTCCGATGCAACATAAAATGTAAATCGAATGTACGAAAAGTTTGGGGGGAATGGCAAAAGACTTCCTTTGCGTCATTTTTTTATGATTTTTTTAAAGAAATTGGCAACTCTGACAATGTAGAAATAATTGCACTAACAAATCTCAAATCCAAAACGAAATAGACTGTGTTCGAATATTCCTTAAGGACAAACGTCTTGAAATCCCGCTTCAACAGTGCATCAGAACTTCAAACGCACAAATCTCGAGAAGCAAGCTTCAAACAACAGTGCGTTTTATTATTCTGTTCTTGCTCACTTGTAATTAGCCTCAAATAAGAAGCTCAGGTATGTTGGTTTTGTTTACGAAGAGATTTGTGCCCTCGAAATCGTGAGTAGGTGCCAAAGTCGCCCATTGTGGCGGCCATGTTGGGATTCTAACAAGTCTGTCCTTAAAGTTGTAGTGTGCCATAAGCGCCATTCATTATTTCACATTGTTACATATAACTTTATTTTCTGGTAACACTGACTTTGCAGAACTAAAGAAAGGTTCCTACATTATACAAGGTATGCGTTTAGTGATTCGAATGAACGTCAAATTTGTAGAGCCACCAAACCATCCATTATATTACATTACGGCACCAAATCAATGTTAGCTGGCAACACTGACCCATTAGAGTTCAATTAAGTCAGATCAACATAGGAAGTCGAATGTTTAGTCGAAGTTTTAGTGTGCTACAAGTGCATCCCAATGCTGGAGCACAACATAACTGCGACAGATAGCAACACTGACAGTGGAGACCATAGATAAAATACAGCTCGTTGTCATTTCTAAGGAACATTGGCAATATTTCAAAAACAAAGAAGTTCTACAGCGAAGTTTGACTATTTTTCCCAAGAGAAATTTGCATCGTTCTACAAAAAAGGGGAGGCTTATCAGGAAAGACTGGTAATCATTGAAGAAACGTAAAACCAATTCTGGAAAAGATTGACTATCTTTCCAGCGAAAAATTTGTGGCAATCATCACAGCAATGCTTGTCTTTCTATCCAGAACATTTTGTCAAATTCGAGAGGAAATTGACAATCTTCAGTAATAAGAAACAATCTTCCTAGAAAAGATAAGCTATCATTTCAGCTGTGTGTCTGTTCAAAGTTTTCGAACATGTTTTGGCAATTCAAAAAAAAATGTGGCAATAACTCGAGAAAAAGTGGCAGTCTTTTCAGGAAAAAACGGCAATCATCGTAGATCACTTTGCCACCATACCAACCTTCTTGAGAAGTGTACCAATTCCAAAGAAGACTTCCAATCGTCTAAGAAAAGATTGGCAAACATTGCAGAGCCCAGAAACGATTGATTTTATGAAAAATTTTGGTAGTTTTTCAGCAGAGAAGAAATTGGCAGTTTCCTCAGAAAAGATTGGGAAACTTGCCAATTCTAAAAAGCGTCGCAGTCTAAACAGCGAAGTTTGGCATGTTTTTTTCAGAACACTTAGTCGATTCCTGAGAAAATTGACAACCGTTTCAATCAAAAGTGACAATTTTCTCAGAAAAAAGATTGGCCATCATTGCAGCTGTTTGTCAATTCTGGAAAAATATGGCAATGTTTCCCAAAAAAGAGTGGCAATCAAACATGTTTTGGCCATTCAAAAGGGATGTATTAATCATTCAAGATTGGAAGTCTTCCCAAAAGAAAATGGCAATCATCGCAGATCGCTTTGCCATTTCTATAGAAGATGGCAGTATTTAGAAAAACAGAGTGTTTATCTTCACTGCGAAGTTCGGCTATTATTCCAAAGATAGGCAATCATTGAAGAACCGTTTGTTCAATTCTGGAAGATAAAGACCATCTCTTCATCGAAATCGTCACAGCAAAGTTTGTCCATCTTTCCAGAACAATTTGTCAATTTTGAGAGTAAAATGGCAATCTTCTCAAAGAAAATTGGCAATCTTTGCCAATTTCACAAAGCGTCACAATCTCCACAGCAAAGTTCGGCATGTATTCAGAACACTTTATCGATTCCTGGCAAAATTAGCAAACGTTTCAATTAAAAGTGAAAATCTTCCTAGAAAAGATTGACAATCATTTCAGCTGTTTACCCATTGAAAATTTTCGACCATGTTTTGGCAATTCCAAAAGAATGTAGCAATAACTCGAGATAAAGTAGCAGTCATTTCAGAAGAAAATGGCAATCATCGTAAATCACTTTGCCACCATACCAAACTTCTTGAGAAGTGTACCAATTCCAAAAAAAACTTCCAATCTTCTAAGAAAAGATTGGCTAACATTGCAGAGCCCAGAAACGATTGACAATTTCTCCGTAAAAAAGTGGCAATCTACACAGAAAATTTTGGTAGTTTTTCAGCACAGAAGAAATTGGCAGTCTCCTCACAAAATATTGGCAAACACAGCAGACATTTTTTGCCAATTCTAAAAAGAGTCACAGTCTAAACAGCAAAATCTGGCAGGTTTTTTTTTTATAACACCTTGTCAAAATTGACAACCGTTTCGTCAAAAGTGACAATTTTCTCAGAAAAAAAGATTGGCCATCATTGCAGCTATTTGACAATTCTGGAAATATATGGCAATGTTTCCCAAAAAAAAGAGTGGCAATCAAACACGTTTGGCCATTCAAAAGGGATGTATTAATCTTTCAAGATTGACAGTCTTCTCAGAAGAAAATGGCCATCATCGCATTTCTATGAAAGATGGCAGTATTTAGAAAAACAGAGCATTTATCTTCACTGCGAAGTTTGGCTATTTTTCCAGAGATTGGCAATCATTGAAGAACCGTTTGTTCAATTCTGGAAAAGATAGACCTTCATCGAAATCGTCACAGCAAAGTTTGTCCATCTTTCCAGAACAATTTGTCAATTTCTAGAGTCAAATGGCACGCTTGTCAAAGAAAAGTGGCAATCTTTGCCAATTCCACAAAGCGTCGCAATCTCAACAGCAAAGTTCGGTTTTTCAGAACACTTTATCGATATCTGGCGAAATTGGCAAACGTTTCAGTCATAAATGACAATCTTCCTAGAAAAGATTGGCAATCCTTTCAACTGTTTACCCATTCAAAATTTTCGAGCATGTTGTGGCAATTCCAAAAGAATGTGGCAATAAGTCTAGATAAATTGACACTCTTTTCTGCAAAAAGTAGCAATCATCGTAGATCACTTTTCCACCATACAAACGTTCTTTAGTAGTGTACCAATTCCAATGAAGATTCCAATCTTCTCAGAAAAGATTGACAAACATTGCAGAGCCCGCATGGCAATTTCTCCGTATAAAAGTGGCAATCTTCACAGCAAGTTTTGGTAGTTTATCACCACAGAAGAAATTGGCAGTTTTCTCAGAAAAGATTGGCAAACACAGCATACAAATTTTGCCAATCCCGAAAAGCGTCGCAGTCTAAACAGCAAAAATATGCATTGCAGCTGTTTGCTAATTCTGGAAAAATTTGGCAATGTTTCTCAAAAAAGAGTGGCAATCTTTTGCTGTGAAGATGCGGACATTTTTGAAGCACGTTTTGACCATTCAAAAGGAATGTGGCAATCATTCGAGATGAAGTGGCAGTCTTCACAGAATAAATAGCGAACACCACATATCACTTTGCCATTTCTATGGAAGATTGCTATTCTTTCTAAAACAGAATAGTTATCTTTACATCGATGTTTGGTCCTTTTTCCAAAGATTGGAAATTATTGAAGAACTGTTTGTCTAATTGTGGAAAAGATTGACTTTCTTTCCAGCAAAGAGTTAATGGCAATCGTCACAGCAAAGTTTGTCCTTTTTTCGAGAACATGTTGACAATTTTTGGAGTTAATTGGCAATATTCTCAAAGCATAGCAATCTGAACAGAAAAGTTTGGCATATTTTTCAGAACACAATCGATTCCTGAGAAAATTGGCAAACGTTTCACTCCAAAGCGACAATCTTCTCAGCGAAGATTGGCAATCCTTGTAACTGTTATCCAAATCTGAAAAAGTGCCTATGTTCCCAAAAAGAGTGGAAATATTTTGCTGTGAAAATACGACATTTTTTCGAACACGTTTTTGCGAATCAAAAAGAATGTGGCAATCACTTCAGATAAAGTGGGTGGCAGGCTTCTCAGAAGAAAGTGGCAATCGCCGTTGATTACTTAGCCATTTCTATGGAAGATTGGCAATATTTTTAAAACAGAGTAGCTATCTCCACAGTTTGCTATTTCTCCAAAGATCGTTGAAGAACCGTTTGTCGAATTCTTAAAAATATTGAGTATCTTTCCAGCTAAGAGTTGGTGGCAATCGTCACAGCAATGTAAACAGCGAAATTTGACATGTTTTTCAGAACATCTTGTCGATTCTTGAGTAAATTGACAAACGTTTCACTCAAAGGTGACAATCTTCTCAGAAAAAAAATTGGCCATCATTTCAGTTGTTTGCCGATTCTAGAAAAAAAATGACAATGTTTCTTAAAAAAGAGTGGCAATCTTTTGCTGTGAAGATACGGACATTTTTCGAACACGTTTTGGCAATTCAAGAGGAATGTGGCCATGACTTGAGATAAAGGGGCAGAAGAAAATGACAATCATCGCAGATCACTTTGCCATTTCTATTGAAGATTGGCGATATTTCTAAAACAGAGAAATTATCTTCAAAGCGAATTTTGGCAATTGTTTTGCCAAGATTGGTAATCATTGAAGAACCGTTTGTCCAATTCTGGAAAAGATTGACTATTTTTCCAGCAAAGAGTTGGTGGCAATCGTCACAGCAAAGTATTTCCATATTTCCAGAACATTTTGTCAAATTCTAGAATAAATTGGCAATATTCTCAAAGAAAACTGGCAGTTAAAAAAGAATGTGGCAATCACTCGAGGTTAAGTGGCAATCTTCTCAAAAGCAAATGACAATCGTAATCAACGATGATGGAAGATTTGCAATTTGCAACACATTAATTATTTTCACATCCAAGTCTGGATACTTTTTACAAGAGAAATTTGAAAAGAAGGCAGTATTATCAGAAAAGACGGCTAATCATTGAGAACCGTTTGTCCAGTTCTGGAAAAGATTAACTATCATTCCAGCGAATAGTTGGTTGCAATCGTCACAGTATCCATCTTTCCGGAACATTTTGTAGATTTCGAAAGGAAATTGGCAATCTTCTTAAAGAAAGGTGGCAATCTTTGCCATTTCCAAAAAGCGTCACAATCTGAACGCCGCAATGTTTGGCATGTTTTTCAGAATACTTGGTCGATTCCTGAGGAAATTGTCAAACGTTTCAATTCAGGCAAAAGTGGCAATCTTCTTAAAAAAGACTGGCAGTCATTGTGGATGTTAGCCAATGCTGGAAACATTTGGCTATGTTTCCGAAAAGAATGGCAATACTTTGCTGTTAAGATACAGAAGTTTTGGCTATTAAAATGGAATGTGGCAATCACCCAAGATCAAGTGGCAGTCTTCTCAGAAGAATATGACAATCATCTCGGATCACTTTGCCATTACTTCGGAAGATGGGAAAAACAATAGTTAGCTTCACAGCGAAGTTTATCTATTTTTACAAAGATAGGCAATATTTGAAGAATAATTTGTCCAATTCTGGAAACAGTGACAATCGCCACAGGTATGTTTGTCAAATTTTCCGGAACATTTCGTCGATTTCGAGAGGAAATCGGCAATCTTCTCAAAGAAAAGTGGCGATCTTTGCCAATTCCGAAAAGCGTCGCCATTTTAACAGCAAAATTTGGCATGTTTTTCAGAATACTTTGTCAATTTCTGAGGAAATTGGCTAACGTTTCAGTAAAAAATTTCAATCTTCTTAGAAAAGATTGTCCAATTCTGGAATTCTGGAAAAAATGGCTTCCAAAAAGAGTGGCAATCTTTTGCTGTTAACATGCGGAAATTTTTCGAACAAGTTTTGGCAATTCAAAAAGAATGTGGCAATCACACGAGATAAAGTGGAAATTTTCTCAGAAGAAAGTGGCAATCATCGCAGATCACTTTGCCATTTCTGAAGAACAGTTTGTCCAATTCTGGAAAAGATTGACTATCTTTCCAACGAGGACTGGCATTCGTCACAGCTAAGTTTGTCTATTATTCCAGAACATTTTGTCAATTTCGAGAGGAAATTCCAGAAAAAATGGCAATCATTGCAGTCAAATGAGGTAATTTCGTTCTACTTCAAATTTCGAAATAAAAGCTCTTTTCAACCTTGAAATTAATCGCCAAAACTTTCAAGTGCATCGAACTGCTCCAAACACTTTTGAACCTTTGAACTCCGAAACACCGAAACATAAAGGCAATTTTACTACCCTCCCGAGTGAGATCAGACAACGCCCTTTTCATGCTTTCGTAGCTCCACATAATAAAGGCGGAAGAGTTCCCCCAAAAAAATAACAGGCAAAATCGAAAACTCCAAGCCAGACCTAAACCCAAACCAGCGCACCAACAGTAGAGGAAAACTTTCCCCATTTAGCTACCACAAACTGCAATCTCGCCATCGTCAGTGAGTGAAGAGCGAAAAAAAACAGAATCACTTTTATTATAATAATAATAAATTTGCCGGGTGCAGGTACCGACTGTGGCGGCGGTGGTACCTCACACGGGTCAAAAACCGTACTATAGTTAAGGGGCGGCAGCAGCCGGCTTTCATTTGCACATTGCTCGGGTTGTTCGATTTTTATATGTTGCTCGTATGAGTTAGGGGATGGGGTTTGAGCATGAAATGCACCCTGCCTAGAAAAAAAATCTTGGTGAGCTTGTTACATCTAATCTAATATAAAACAAACGCAGTCAGTTCGAAAAAAGAAGTCTGATTAAAGTCAGGCTAGATTAGATTAGGTGAAAAACAAATGGAACGAGCTCACCAAGTTGATAAGAAAAGATCAACTTGGTGAGCTCGTTTCATGTGCTTTTTGATTCTATTTTTCCACAAAACAAATAAATTTTCCGATTTAAAACCATGATGATGATGGTTTAGTAAAGTTCAAGATGAATAATTTTCTTATCAACTTGGTGAGCTCTTTCCATGTGTTTCCAATACTGAGAACACCTTTCACCTTGCGCTCTCCCTCCTACGAATCACTCGGCTCATAGTTAACGGATCGAAGATCTTCTCTTTTCACAGCGCTCTAATGATTACCATCTTTGTTCGGAGAGAAAGAAGATTTGCGCGCGGCGTTGGTTGTTGGTTGCATAAAAGCCCGATGAGTTGTTGGTTGTTCCCCAGGCAGGGGCGCAGAGACTTGCCTCAATTAAGGAGCCGATGATTGATGACCCATTCCGGGATCCGGTAACCGACCACCACTGACTGGACCGATCGAACCAGCTGTGCAACGACGGTACGTCACCGGGTGGTGCACACGATTGGGGAAATTTCTCTTTCGCCATAACATGTGAAATGACGTCATTCTTCGACCGCGCAACAATAGTGCTCTCAAAAGGATCCAGTTCCGATGAAATGCAAAACAAATTCACGTTCGTTGATCGAAACGACGAAGGTAATAAATTCCCATGATTCTGCAATTGCCGTCACCACCTACCTGATGTGGTGGTCCGTCATCGATGCGGAATTGAACGATTAGGTTTCCAATTTATTCCCAACGAAATCGATCACAACTCTCGACTCTTGGAAGAGGAAAAAACCGCACAAACCGCGGTTCTGACTCTGTGACAATCAGCCAGCGCCGCCGCAGCAATCGATTCAAGGTCTTCCGGCTGCCACTGCGGTTGATCTAGATTAGCTTCTCCTACGCGGTACAGTCTGTAAGTCGATTCAATCGCTCGAATGATTAAGTCTTAACGAGCTTAAGCTTAAACGCCAACAATCACAATCGCAAAAAAAATCGACTGTCGGGCGCCGTGGGATTTGAACCTGAGACGCCCACGCACCGAAGACCGGACACAATCGCTCCGCGCCAGAAGGAATTCCATGAATTTCAGAGAGCTGGACCACGTTTAACATATCTTGCGCGAGATCAGGACGGGACAACAAATCTAGCGTAAATAGAGCTGTCATTAGGCGGCGGCAGCGGTGGTTGCGAAAGCGATATAAATCAATGGCAACAAAACGATCGATTTCACATCAGGTTTGATTGGATTATTACCTTGCTCATTGTGAAATGCAGTTGCCAGTAAGGGGCCGGCAACAACGGTTGCGGTTACGACGGTGACGACTGGCGCCTGGTTTTATAAGGTGGATTCGTTACTTGGATGGGCTGAAAAATAAAAACAGATTTTTTTTCTAAATTAATCATCGCCATTGAAAAGAAGATGCTCGTGATCGTGTTTTCACTTCTCTCGAAAGCTATGAGAGCTTCTCCCAGAAGCTGCGAGAACTTCTCTCAGAAGCTGCGAGAGCTTCTCCCAGAAGCTGCGGGAGCTTCTCTCAGAAGCTGCGAGAGCTTCTTTCAGAAGCTGCGAGAGCTTCTCTCAGAAGCTGCGGGAGCTTCTCTCAGAAGCTGCGAGAGCTTCTCTCAGAAGCTGCGAGAGCTTCTCTCAGAAGCTGCGAGAGCTTCTCTCAGAAGCTGCGAGAGCTTCTCCTAAAAGTTCTGAGAGCTTCTCTCAGAAACTGCAAGAGCTTCTCTCAGAAGCTGCGAGAGCGTCTCTCAGAAGCTGCGGGTGCTTCTCTCAGAAGCTGCGCGAGCATCTCTAAGAAGCTGCGAGAGCTTCTCTCAGAAGCTGCGAGGGCTTCTCTCCGAAACTGCGAGGGCTTCTCTCCGAAACTGCGAGGGCTTCTTTCAGCAGCTGCGAGAGCTTCTCTCAGAAGCTGCGAGGGCTTCTCTCAGAAACTGCGGGGGCTTCTTTCAGCAGCTGCGAGAACGTCTCTTAGAAACCGAAAAGGCTCTTCTGATGAGCTACGAGAGCTTCTCCTCAGAAGCTGCGAGAGCTTCTCTCGAAAGCTGTAAAAGCTACTCGCAGAAGCTGTTATAGCCTCTCTCAGAAGCTGCGAGAGCTTCTCTTAGAAGCGGCGAGAACTTCTCTCAGAAACTGCGAGAGCTTCTCTCAGAAGCGGCGAGAGCTTCTCTCAGAAGCTGCGACAGCTTTTCTCAGTAGCTGTGATAGCTTCTCCCTGAAGCTGCGATAGCTTCTTCCTGAAGCTGCGAGAGCTTCTCCCGGAAGCTGCGAGAGCTTCTCTAAGCAGCTGCGAGAGCTTCTCCCGGAAGCTGCGAGAGCTTCTCCCGGAAGCTGCGAGAGCTTCTCCCGGAAGCTGCGAGAGCTTCTCTCAGAAGGGACGAGAGCTTTCCTTAAAAATTATGATAGCTTCACTCAAAAGCTGCGAAGCTTCTCTCAGAAGCAGCTGTGAGAGTTTCTCAGGAGCAACTGAGAGAGCGTCTCTCAGATGCTGCAAGTGCTTCTCTTAGAAGCTGCGAGATTCCATTGGAATTCCTGTGGAGATTCCACTGGAATCTCTGTTAATATTCCACTGGAATCTCTGTAGATATTCCACTGGAATCACTTTAGATATTCCATTGGAATCCCTGTGGAGATTCCATCGAAATCTCTGTGAAAATTCCATCGGAATCTCTGTGAAAATTCCATTGCAATCTCGGTGGAGATTCCATCGAAATCTCTGTAGAGATTCCAACGGAATCTCGGTGGAGATTCCAACGGAATCTCGGTGGCGATTCCAACGGAATCTCGGTGGCGATTCCAACGGAATCTCGGTGGAGATTCCAACGGAATCTCGGTGGAGATTCCACCGGAATCTCTGGGGAGATTCCACCGCAATCTCTGGGGAGATTCCACCGGAATCTCTGGGGAGATTCCACCGGAATCTCTGGGGAGATTCCACCGGAATCTCTGTGGAGATTCCATCGAAATCTCTGTGGAGATTCCATCGGAATCTCTGTGGAGATTCCATCGGAATCTCTGTGGAGATTCCATCGGAATCTCCGTGGAGATTCCATCGGAATCTCTGTGGAGATTCCATCGGAATCTCTGTGGAGATTCCATCGGAATCTCTGTGGAGATTCCATCGGAATCTCTGTGGAGATTCCATCGGAATCTCTGTGGAGATTCCATCGGAATCTCTGTGGAGATTCCATCGGAATCTCTGTGGAGATTCCATCGGAATCTCTGTGGAGATTCCATCGGAATCTCTGTGGAGATTCCATCGGAACCTCTGTGGAGATTCCATCGGAATCTCTGTGGAGATTCCATCGGAATCTCTGTGGAGATTCCATCGGAATCTCTGTGGAGATTCCATCGGAATCTCTGTGGAGATTCCATCGGAATCTCTGTGGAGATTCCATCGGAATCTCAGTGAAGATTCCATCGGAATCTCAATGAAGATTCCAACGGAATCTCAGTGGAAATTCCATCGGAATCTCTATGAGGACTCCATCGGAATCTCTGTGGAGATTCCATCGGAACTCTCTGTGGAGATTCCAACGGAATCTCTGTGGAGATTCCAACGGAATCTCTGTGGAGATTCCATCCGAATCTTTGTGGAGATTCTAACCAAATCTCTGTGGAGATTCCACAAGAGTCTCTATGGAGATTACACCGGGAGCTGCCAGGACATCTTGAATTATGTCCGTCCACTGAAGGCTCTTTTAAAAAGTAATCAGGACCTTTTGGTTAACCAGACTGTTCTGGAGCTTAGTGTTTGGGTTCCACAGCAGTGGTAGTAGCTATTTTTTCAATAGGTTGTATTGTTACTCAACTAACCAAGAACCTCGACTCTCTTGGAGTTTTAAGAGCCATTCCAAGATACTTGCTGAGATAACCCAGGTCAACAAAACTACTCAAATGCGCAGAGGTTCTGGCATGAGGTCTACACTTGTGACAGTATCCCATTCCGCTACATTGAGAAAATTTACTTATATTCACCTTGTTCTCTGAACTTCCTTGGAAAACAACTGATATTGTTTGATGCTATTGAGATGCCCTAGGTCATCCAAACTGTCCCGGAGCTTAGGTCTTGCAATCTACAGTCGTTACTGTAGTTATTTTCCCAATAAACGGTAACGTTACATAACCATCCAGGTACCGTAGCCCTCTCGGAATCTCAAGAGCTGCTCCAAGATACAGGTCAACCAAACTACACTGAAGGCCGAACTTTACGACTACATTTGCAGTAGTATCACTTTCCGCAACACAGAGAAGGTGTTACATAATCACCTATATTCAGTGAACCACCTTGAAGGTAAGGAAGGTAAGGTATTTATAAAAGCTTTTGGGATATCCTAGGTCATCCAAACTGTCCCAGCCCCTCAAATCTGGGTCTTTACCAGCAGTTCGTCTAGTAATTGGCGTTACATAGTCGATCAGAAACTAAATATAAGCCACATGAAATTTCCAAAGCAGGTTTGGATTCCTAACCCAAACTATCCTGGAGCGCAGAACTTCCAAACTTTTCCGGATCTCAGTTCTTGGATTCTATAGTCTTAACAGAAATAAATTTCGCAATCAACGCCGACGTTATACAACAAGCCAAGCTTCGTGGACCTTCCAAGACCCAAATGTATTGTTGGGCTTACCCAGGTTAGTGAGATTGCCCTGAAGTTCAAAGCTTCGGGTCTACATTTGTGAGAGTATCGTTTCCCACTGCACTGAGATACGGTCATCAAAACTATTCTGAAGCTTTGTAATTCTACAGCCGTTGCAGTAGTTGTTGTATCCTTAAACTGTGACATTACATATCCAACAAAAATCCATGAACCTCTCAGAGTCTCAAGAGTTATTACAAGATGTTAATGGACCAACCCAGGTCAGCCAAACTACTTTGAAGCTCAGAACTTCAGATATTCAATAGTATTCTACTTTGCTAAAACAGAGAAAGTTGTATAATCGACCAAGCTCGCTGTATTTAGGAGGTCAGAAGGTATTGTTAAAAATTGGTAATATTTTGGAATATCCCGGGTCATACGAACTGCTTGGAGTCCAGTCCTTGGGATATACAGCCTAAATATTAGTTGTGTTCTTTTTAAGCAGATGTACTATACGAACCAAAGCTCTTACTGTGTATCCAGTAGTGTTGTCTCAAGATCACCGAAGACTTCAGATTCAAGGATCTGCGAACTCTAGGCAAGCCCTCAGGTTGTCCTTGGTGATGGCCTGTATCCAATAATGTTCTGTCAACTTCTAGAAAGATCACCGATTCAGTTCCTTGTACATGAGAAGCTCTAGGTCATCCAAAATCTCTTGGAACACAGACAGTATAATCTACTCGATTCAACGCATGTTTTGCATATGCCCTTTTGGAACGATACATATCCAATCTGGTGTCATGATCATGAGTGTTTTAGTTACGCAATGCTTTTAGGGTCCTCCAAGTCATCCACGACTTCATTTCAAATGATCTACTTGACCAATCAAACCTCTAAAGGTGCCCTCAGCAATGCCATATGTTCAATAGGGTTCTATAGCACATCCCAAGTAACATTCGAACAACTACCGGTTGAATAAAAGTTTTGAGGAAATGTGCTAGGTCTCAGCTAGGTCTCACAAAGTCTCCTAGTATTTGGATCATGCACTCTAGTTGATCCTATAAAGGTTTTGATGGTGCCTTTCGGACGATACAGAGACGAACCAGCCAAGGGCTGAAAGTCTCTCAAATAAAGATAAATCAACCATCAATTTCGGACGATACGTGCCCAGTCGGTTCCTATGCGGCTATGCTTATCATTCATGACTGGACGGACACGTTCTAGGTTTTCCAGATTACAAGATCTACCTACCAAACTAGGGGCTTTGAAGATGTCCTCAGAGATGATACATATCCAATCAGTTCGCACGAGGTTATGCGCATCAATTGTGGATCATTTTCATATGTGCAAGGTGTTCTAGGTCCTCCGAAATATTCGAGACTTCAGAACAAATAATCTACAAAGGTAATCGAAGCCTTCATGTTGTCCTCAGCAATGGCGTAGTTTCAAAAGTGTTATGTGAATTTGGGGAAACCCCAACGATTCATTTTTTTACATATAAGATGTACTAGGTCATCCAAAATCTCTTGGAATACAGATAAGGTATTCTACTCGATCAACCACAAGTTTTAAAGACGCCATTTGAACCGCTACATATCCCACTAGGTCCAATGAAGCTATGCAAGTTGTTCATGACTGTTTCAGTTGCGTAATGAGACTTCTAGAATCATCCATGTCATCCGAAACCTCAGATCAAATAATCTACTTGGTTATCCAAAGCCTTCACGGTATCCTCAGCAACACCATGTGTCCAATAGGGATCTATAGGACATGGCAAACGACTACCGATTACATTAATTTGTAAGGTAGATGTGGTAGGCCATCCAAAGTCTCCTATTAGTCGGAAAGCGCACTCTGGTTGATCTACCAAAGATTTTGAAGGCGACCTTCGTAGCTATGCATATCCAGTCAGTTCCTACAAGGTAATGCACATCGTTTGTGACGACCTACCTACCAAACTTGGGGCTTTGAAGATGTAATCAGGGATGATACATAAGGGCCCATATAGCCGAGGCGGTAAACGCACGGGTATTCAGCATGACCATGCTGAGGGTGACGGGTTCGATTCCCGGTCGGTCCAGGATCTTTTCACAAAGGAAATTTCCTTGACTTCCTTGGGCATAGAGTATCTTCGTGCCTGCCACACGATATACGCATGCAAAATGGTCATTGGCAGAGGAAGCTCTCAGTTAATAACTGTGGAAGTGCTCATAGAACACCAAGCTGAGAAGCAGGCTTTGTCCCAATGAGGACGTTACGCCAAGAAGAGAGAGAGACATATCCACTCCGTTCGTATGAGGTTATATACATCAATCGTAGTTTATTTTCATGTGTGCAAGGTGTTCTAGGTCCTCCAAAATATTCGAGACTTCAGAAAAAATGATCTACGAAGGCAATCGAAGCCGTCACGCTGTCCTCAGCAATGGCCTAGTTCCAATAGTGTTCTGTGGACTTAAGGAGAAGCCCATCGATTAAGTGTCTGGCGCATTGGTGTTAGGTCATCCAACACCCCTTGGAATACCTATGAAGACTTGATCAAGCACAGGTTTTGAAGACGCTACATATTCTATTAGGTCCAATGACATTATGGACATTGCTTTTGAGTGTTCTAGTTGCGTAACGACTCGGAAGGTCCTCCAAACTATGTGCTAGGTCTTTCAAAGTCGCCTAGTATTTAAATCAAGTGCTCTAAATGATCCACCAAGGGCTTAAAAGGTGTTCTTTGGAACAATGCATATTCAGTAAGTTCCTATGGGGTTATGCGAATTGTTCGTGACTTGTTTTTGGAAGTGTAATGCGTTCAGGGTAGTCCAGATTACGTGAGACTTCAGATGAAATGATCTACCTAACAAACTACGGGCTTTAAAAATGCCCTCAGAGATGATACATATCCAATCAGGTTCAATCGTTCATGAGTTCTTTCAGATGTGTTAAACGTTCTGGGATCTCCAAATTATTCGAGAGTTCATATGAAATGATCTACTAGATGAACCAAAGCCTTCATGGCGTTTTCAGCAATGCTGTATATACAAGAGAGCTCTGTATGACTTGACGAACGATTAACGATATATATCTTTACAAAAGAGATTTCATAGATGTTCAGAAGTCTCCCAAAGTTCAGATCAAGTGATCTACTTGATCAATTATAAGTATTGCAGGTACTGAGAAAGTCCTTCAAAACGATACATATCGAGTCACAGCCTATGAGGTAATTAGTAGGTCGGCTCCAGAGGCACGAAGTAATGCATGTTGTCCATGATTCATTTCAAAGTATGTAACACATTCTGGGTACTTCAGGAAACCCAAGTCTTCGAGTAAAGTGATCTACATAACTAGAAGGTTTTAAGTTGTCCTAAAAGATGTCATGTACATCTAGTGTGGTTCATTTTCATGTGTGCAAGGTGTTCTAGGTCCTCCGAATCATTTGAGACTTCTGAACACTGGATTTCTGGATCAATCGAAGCTCTCATGGTGTGCTAAGCAATGTCATGTGATCAATAGTACTCTCTAGGATTTGGTTGCTTGAATTACCTTCATTTTTTGGACAAAATGAGATGTGCTAGGTCTTCCAAATTATTCTAGAAGACAGATGAAACGATCTACCCAATGAAACTGAGGCTGCAGTTGTGTCCCTAGAAGAGACGCACATGCATCCGGTCCCATAAAACTGCAAACATAGTACTGTGCGATCTTCACGCTCATAATGGGTTCAGAGTCCTACAGATCACCCGAGACTTTAGACGAAACGATCACTTGATCATCCAAAGCCTTCACGGTATCTCCAGCAATGGCATACGTCTAACAGATCTCTATGAGAGTTGATAAAAGTTCATCAATTCATTTTTTCGTAAATGAGATATGCTAGGTCGTCCAAACCCTCCTGGAATTCAGGATCGAAGGATCTACTCGATCTACCTGAAGTTTTGAGATGCACTTAGAAACGTTACATATCCAATCAGCTAAAATAATGTTATGTACATCGTTGAAGATTGGTTTTCAGGCGCTTAATGTGTTTAAAGTCCTCCAAATCATCCTAGACTTCAGGTCAAAAGATCTACTAGAACAACCAAAGCCCTCACGGCGCTTTCAGCAATGGCATATGTCTGACAGAGCTCTATGGGTCTTGGTGAAAGTTCACCAATTAGTTTTCTCGTAAATGAGATGTGCTAGGTCTTCCAAACCCTCCTGAAATTCAGATCGAAGGATCTACTCGATCTACGCGATGTTTTGAAGATGTTCTAAAATACGTTACATATCCAATCAGCTCAAATGAGGTTATGTTGATTATTGTTGATTGGTTTTCAAGTGCCTAATGCACTCAAGGTCGTCCAGATCATCCGAGACTTCACATAAATCGAGACACTATGTCAATCGGCGCTTTCAACAATGGAATACATCTGACAGAGCTGTTTGAGACTTAATGAAAGTTAACTAATCAATTTTTTTTGTAAATGAGATGTGCTAGGTCGTCCAAACCATCAGGATCGAAAGATCTACTCGATCTACCGGAAGCTTTAAAGATGTTCTTAGAAACGTTACATATCCAATCAGCTCCAATGAGGTTATGCTCATCGTTGATGATCCATTCTCAGGTGTCTAATGCTTTCAAGGTCCTCCAGATCACCCGAGACTTCAGGTCAAACGATCTACTAGAAAAATCAAAGCCCTCACGGTGCTTTCAGCAATGCCATATGTCGAACAGTGCTCTATGTGGCCTGGTGAACGTTCACCAATTCATTGTCTTGCAAATTAGATGATCTAGGGCGTCCAAATCCTTCTGGAATTCGGGATCGACAGATCTACTCGATCTACCTGTTGTTTGCAGATGTTTTTAGAAACGTTACATATCCAATCAGCTCTAATGAGGTTATGCACATCGTTGATGATCCATTTTCAGGTGTCTAATGCTTTCAAGGTCCTCCAGATCACCCGAGACTTCAGTTCAAACGATCTACTAAATCGACCAAAGTCTTCTCGGCACTGTCAAAAAAGACATAAGTCTAACAGAGCTCTATGAGTCTTCGTGAAAGTTTGTCAGTTCATGTTCTGGTTAATTTGAAGTGCTAGGTCGTCCAAACCCTCCTGGAATTCGGTATTGAAGAATCTACTCGATCTATCTGAAGTATTGAAGATGTTCTTAGAAACGTTACATATTCTATCAGCTCCAATGAGGTTATGCACATCGTTGATGATTTATTTTCAGGTGCCTAAGGCGTTCAAGGTCCTCCAGATCACCCGAGACTTCAGGTCAAACGATTTTCTAGAACAACCAAAATCCTTCACAGCACTCTCAGCAATAGCATATGTCTAAGAGGGCTCTTTGGGTTTTTCTGGAAGACTATCGATTCATTTTCTCGTAAAGGAGACGTGCTAGGTCTTCCGAATTCTCCTGGATTTAAGATCTAAGGATCTACTCGATCTACCAGATGTTTATAAGATGTTTTTAGAAACGTTACATATCCAACCAGGTCCAATGAAGTTATTTCTATGATTTTTAGCGAAAGAAAGTCTTCATCGAAGGCCTAAAACCATTATAAAACCATAGTCGTCAAAACGTTCAACGAATAACACCACTTCGATTGATCGAATTTGCGTAGTTCGTCTTTATCTGATTCTTCTCAGCGCTTGCCAACTCGCCGACTAAAACGAGGCCATAAAAAGTGAAAAGCCCCATCATCGCGATTTCAACTCGCGCCTTCAACAACAATAACAAAAACATCAACAGCAGCAACAACCGAAAGCCCTTAAAACCCCAGATGAAGAAGTGTTAAGATAATTGCACGTGTTTGTGCGTGAATGTGTGAGGGTCCGCGAGCCGGGGCCAGCAGAATATCATCATTAACATACTAACCTTAAACGGTTCGATCAAAAGAGCCCCTCTTCGAAGAATCAAGAAAGCGGACGCGCCACGCAGGCCCGCGCGTAAATGAACCCAGAAGCTACTCAGGTTAGTCAGTTGGAAGGAAGGTTGGTGTGCGAAGAGGGAGGAGACTCGAAAGTGAAAACTCGACGCACCGACGGCCGATCAACATAATTTATGCATATACACCGACCAAGCAACCAAGCAGGTAGGTAAGTCTCTTAAGCTGCTAAGCCGCGAGTGCTTGCTCAGGTTGAAATCGCAGGTCGCTTTTTATAGTCGAGATGAGATGCGCACACGGGCGGCGGCGCAGCCAAACAGGTTGCACCGCGACTTTCGCGCTTTTACGAGTTCGGAAATGAATGGATGTCTTCCTTTTCGGGGCAGTCGACTTACGGCTGAGAATCTCATCGGTTCGGTGTGTGTTTTACCCGGTTTGGGATGCTTACCTGCAAGAAAATAGAAAGAAAATACGAAATTACTATCGGGATGACATTTGCGGCATCAAAATTTAGCTTTATACCAGTTTATACCAGTCGACCCCAATGTGGTATAATCGCGCTGATGCTTATCCAAATCCATTACGGATCGCGCCGCCACGCAACAACCTTACATAAATGGGACCCCGTAAAGCGAACCTGTCAAAGCGAAATGATTCCATTATACCACACATCCGTCATTCAGCTGGCGGCAGAGCTGGCTGCACCGAACCGGGTGTAAATCACGCCAAACAGCCAACCCGTGCAAATGGCATATCTTCCGCTTCGGCGCGCGAAGCGCCGGGCTTCCAACAATAGCGGCGCGGGTTGGACGAAAATCAATTTCCATTCATCGCAGTACGAGCGTTGCGCCGTTGCACCGACGCTCGTCATCCGAATTCAGAAGAAATAGAAAATAATGGAAAAAAAAACTACTTCCGCACACCAACCAACACGGCGAGTGCGCGCGTGTGGATTGCAATTTTGTGATTCTTCTGTGCCTCTGTCCTTCGTTGTTTTGCCATTCGGAATCGACGTTGGATCGAGAGGCACGAGGAAGCCTAATTAATCATACGAATTACGCCGTGAATTAGCGGTGATGACCGAAGGTTGACTGTTTTAGAATTTTTCGCCAGGGACGCGCTGCCGCGCGGTGTCCCCGTCTGGTATAATTAATTAATCATTGTTTATGAAAGCGACCGTGACGGATGCGCGTTAAACGATCGATTTTGGGTGGAGGGCGAACAAATTACATTCAAATTGATCATTTATACCAGTTTGTCTCAAACTGGTATAATGACCCCATTTAATCTACATCAACCCCGGAAACTCGGTCCTTCCGGAATCCCTTCACTCGTCAGCCTCACGGCATTCGCGGATTCTTCACGGTGGCACATAGGTCAATCGTGCTGCGGCGTGGCGTGGCGTGTGCGGTGGTCACGCGCCACCGAAGCGCGGCATTGCTTTGACTTTCGAAAAAAGAACTCGTGAACAAACAACATAGCGCACAACCGTGATGTAGGGAATGGAATCGCTACAGCAGACGCAAAATCGAGTCAAATTTGCGCGCGGTGAGTTATGAGGAGTGCTGTTCGGTGACTCGGGCTTGTTGTTTTATCTTGATGGGTACGGGTGGAACGCGGAGGGCAGTGGTTCTCAAACACTGACAGTTGGCTGCGGATATTCCCCTGAAATCTCTGTGAAGATTCCGCTGGAATCTCTGTGGAGATTCCGCTGGAATCTCTGTGGAGATTCCTCGGGAATCTCTGTGGAGATTCCTCGGGAATCTCTGTGGAGATTCCTCGGGAATCTCTGTAAAGATTCCTCGGGAATCTCTGTAAAGATTCCTCGGGAATCTCTGTAAAGATTCCTCGGGAATCTCTGTGGAGATTCCTCGGGAATCTCTGTGGAGATTCCTCGGGAATCTCTGTGGAGATTCCCCTGGAATCTCTATGGAGATTCCCCTGGAATCTCTGTGGAGATTCCCCTGGAATCTCTGTGGAGATTCCCCTGGAATCTCTGTGGAGATTCCCCTGGAATCTCTGTGGAGATTCCCCTGGAATCTCTGTGGAGATTCCCCTGGAATCTCTGTGGAGATTCCCCTGGAATCTCTGTGGAGATTCCCCTGGAATCTCTGTGGAGATTCCCCTGGAATCGCTGTGGAGATTCCCCTGGAATCTCTGTGGAGATTCCCCTGGAATCTCTGTGGAGATTCCCCTGGAATCTCTGTGGAGATTCCCCTGGAATCTCTGTGGAGATTCCCCTGGAATCTCTGTGGAGATTCCCCTGGAATCTCTGTGGAGATTCCCCTGGAATCTCTGTGGAGATTCCCCTGGAATCTCTGTGGAGATTCCCCTGGAATCTCTGTGGAGATTCCCCTGGAATCTCTGTGGAGATTCCCCTGGAATCTCTGTGGAGATTCCCCTGGAATCTCTGTGGAGATTCCCCTGGAATCTCTGTGGAGATTCCCCTGGAATCTCTGTGGAGATTCCCCTGGAATCTCTGTGGAGATTCCCCTGGAATCTCTGTGGAGATTCCCCTGGAATCTCTGTGGAGATTCCCCTGGAATCTCTGTGGAGATTCCCCTGGAATCTCTGTGGAGATTCCCCTGGAATCTCTGTGGAGATTCCCCTGGAATCTCTGTGGAGATTCCCCTGGAATCTCTGTGGAGATTCCCCTGGAATCTCTGTGGAGATTCCCCTGGAATCTCTGTGGAGATTCCCCTGGAATCTCTGTGGAGATTCCCCTGGAATCTCTGTGGAGATTCCCCTGGAATCTCTGTGGAGATTCCCCTGGAATCTCTGTGGAGATTCCCCTGGAATCTCTGTGGAGATTCCCCTGGAATCTCTGTGGAGATTCCCCTGGAATCTCTGTGGAGATTCCCCTGGAATCTCTGTGGAGAATCCCCTGGAATCTCTGTGGAGATTCCCCTGGAATCTCTGTGGAGATTCCCCTGGAATCTCTGTGGAGATTCCCCTGGAATCTCTGTGGAGATTCCCCTGGAATCTCTGTGGAGATTCCCCTGGAATCTCTGTGGAGATTCCCCTGGAATCTCTGTGGAGATTCCCCTGGAATCTCTGTGGAGATTCCCCTGGAATCTCTGTGGAGATTCCCCTGGAATCTCTGTGGAGATTCCCCTGGAATCTCTGTGGAGATTCCCCTGGAATCTCTGTGGAGATTCCCCTGGAATCTCTGTGGAGATTCCCCTGGAATCTCTGTGGAGATTCCCCTGGAATCTCTGTGGAGATTCCCCTGGAATCTCTGTGGAGATTCCCCTGGAATCTCTGTGGAGATTCCCCTGGAATCTCTGTGGAGATTCCCCTGGAATCTCTGTGGAGATTCCCCTGGAATCTCTGTGGAGATTCCCCTGGAATCTCTGTGGAGATTCCCCTGGAATCTCTGTGGAGATTCCCCTGGAATCTCTGTGGAGATTCCCCTGGAATCTCTGTGGAGATTCCCCTGGAATCTCTGTGGAGATTCCCCTGGAATCTCTGTGGAGATTCCCCTGGAATCTCTGTGGAGATTCCCCTGGAATCTCTGTGGAGATTCCCCTGGAATCTCTGTGGAGATTCCCCTGGAATCTCTGTGGAGATTCCCCTGGAATCTCTGTGGAGATTCCCCTGGAATCTCTGTGGAGATTCCCCTGGAATCTCTGTGGAGATACCCCTGGAATCTCTGTGGAGATTCCCCTGGAATCTTTGTGGAGATTCCTCTGGAATCTCTGTGGAGATTCCTCTGGAATCTCTGTGGAGATTCCTCTGGAATCTCTGTGGAGATTCCTCTGGAATCTCTGTGGAGATTCCTCTGGAATCTCTGTGGAGATTCCTCTGGAATCTCTGTGGAGATTCCTCTGGAATCTCTGTGGAGATTCCTCTGGAATCTCTGTGGAGATTCCTCTGGAATCTCTGTGGAGATTCCTCTGGAATCTCTGTGAAGATTCCTCTGGAATCTCTGTGGAGATACCCCTGGAATCTCTGTGGAGATACCCCTGGAATCTCTGTGGAGATACCCCTGGGAATCTCTGTGGAATTTCCATTGGAATCTCTGTGGAGTTTCCCTTGGAATCTCTGTGGAGATTCCCCTGGAATCTCTGTGGAGATTCCCATGGAACCTCTGTGGAGATTACCATGGAACCTCTGTGAAGATTCCCCTGGAATCTCTGTGGAGATTCCCATGGAACCTGTGGAGATTTCCCTGGAATCTCTGTGTGGAGATTCCCATGGAACCTCTGTGGAGATTCCCCTGGAATCTCTGTGGAGATTCCCCTGGAATCTCTGTGTGGAGATTCCCATGGAACCTCTGTGGAGATTCCCCTGGAATCTCTGTGGAGTTTCCCCTGGAACCTCTGTGGAGATTCCTCTGGAAATCTTTGTGGAGATTCATCTGGAAATCTCTGTGGAGATTCCTCTGGAAATCTCTGTGGAGATTCCTCTGGAAATCTCTGTGGAGATTCCTCTGGAAATCTCTGTGGAGATTCCTCTGGAAATCTCTGTGGAGATTCCTCTGGATATCTCTGTGGAGATTCCTCTGGAAATCTCTGTGGAGATTCCTCTGGAAATCTCTGTGGAGATTCCTCTGGAAATCTCTGTGGAGATTCCTCTGGAACTCTCTGTGGAGATTCCACTGGAATCTCTGTGGAGATTCCACTGGAATCTCTGTGGAAATTCCACTGGAATCTCTGTGGAGATTCCACTGGAATATCGGAGGAGATTCCACTGGAATCTCTGAGGAGATTCCACCGGAATCTCAAGGGAGATTCCACCGGAATCTCAAGGGAGATTCCACCGGAATCTCAAGGGAGATTCCTCTGGAATCTCAGAGGAGATTCATCTGGAATCTCTGTAGAGATTTCTCTTGGATCTCTGTGGAGATTCCCCTGGAATCTCTGTGGAGATTCCTCTGGAATCTCTGTGGAGATTCCTCTGGAATCTCTGTGGAGATTCCTCTGGATTCTCTGTGGAGATTCCTCTGGAATCTCTGTGCAGATTCCACTTGAATCTCCGTAAAGATTCCATCCGAATTACCATGGAGATTCCACCCGAATTTCCATGGAAATTCCACTCGAATCTCCGTGGAGATTTTACCCGAAACTCCGTGGAGATCCTACTACAATCTCCTTGGGGATTGCACTCGAATTTCCGTGGAGATTCCACCCGAATCACCGTGGAGATTCCATCCAAATCTCCATGAAAATTCCACCCGAATCTCCGTGGAGATTCCACTCAAATCTCCGTGGAGATTCTCCGTGGAGATTCCACTCGAATCTCAGTGGAGATTCCACTCGAATCTCCGTGGAGATTCCACTCGAATCTTCGTGAAGATTCCACTCGAATCTCCGTGGAGATTCCACTCGAATCTCCGTGGAGATTCCACCCTAATCTCCGTGCACTCGAATCTCCGTGGAGAATTCATTCGAATCTCTGTGGAAATTCCAATCCTCTGTGGAGATTCCCCTGGAATCTCTGTGGAGATTCCCCTGGAATCTCTGTAGATTCCCCTGGAATCTCTGTGGAGATTCCCCTGGAATCTCTGTGGAGATTCCCCTGGAATCTCTGTGGAGATTCCCCTGGAATCTCTGTGGAGATTCCCCTGGAATCTCTGTGGAGATTCCCCTGGAATCTCTGTGGAGATTCCCCTGGAATCTCTGTGGAGATTCCCCTGGAATCTCTGTGGAGATTCCCCTGGAATCTCTGTGGAGATTCCCCTGGAATCTCTGTGGAGATTCCCCTGGAATCTCTGTGGAGATTCCCCTGGAATCTCTGTGGAGATTCCCCTGGAATCTCTGTGGAGATTCCCCTGGAATCTCTGTGGAGATTCCCCTGGAATCTCTGTGAAGATTCCCCTGGAATCTCTGTGGCGATTCCCCTGGAATCTCTGTGGAGATTCCCCTGGAATCACTGTGGAGATTCCCCTGGAATCTCTGTGGAGATACCCCTGGAATCTCTGTGGAGATACCCCTGGAATCTCTGTGGAGATTCCACTGGAATCTCTGTGGAGATTCCACTGGAATCTCTGTGGAGATTCCTCTGGAATCTCTGTGGAGATTCCTCTGGAATCTCTGTGGAGATTCCTCTGGAATCTCTGTGGAGATTCCTCTGGAATCTCTGTGGAGATTCCTCTGGAATCTCTGTGGAGATTCCTCTGGAATCTCTGTGGAGATTCCTCTGGAATCTCTGTGGAGATTCCTCTGGAATCTCTGTGGAGATTCCTCTGGAATCTCTGTGGAGATTCCTCTGGAATCTCTGTGGAGATTCCTCTGGAATCTCTGTGGAGATTCCTCTGGAATCTCTGTGGAGATTCCTCTGGAATCTCTGTGCAGATTCCTCTGGAATTTCTGTGGAGATTCCTCTGGGAACTCTGTAGATTCCTCTGGAATCTCTGTGGAGATTCCTCTGGAATTTCTGTGAAAATTCCTCTGGAATCTCTGTGGAGATTCCTCTGGAATCTCTGTGGAGATTCCTCTGGAATCTCTGTGGAGATTCCTCTGGAATTTCTGTGAAAATTCCTCTGGAATCTCTGTGGAGATTCCTCTGGAATCTCTGTGCAGATTCCTCTGGAATTTCTGTGGAGATTCCTCTGGGAACTCTGTAGATTCCTCTGGAATCTCTGTGGAAATTCCTCTGGAATCTCTGTGGAAATTCCTCTGGAATCTCTGTGAAGATTCCTCTGGAATCTCTGTGGAGATTCCTCTGGAATCTCTGTGGAGATTCCTCTGGAATCTCTGTGGAGATTCCTCTGGAATCTCTGTGGAGATTCCTCTGGGAACTCTGTAGATTCCTCTGGAATCTCTGTGGAAATTCCTCTGGAATCTCTGTGGAGATTCCTCTGGAATCTCTGTGGAGATTCCTCTGGAATCTCTGTGGAGATTCCTCTGGAATCTCTGTGGAGATTCCTCTGGAATCTCTGTGGAGATTCCTCTGGAATCTCTGTGGAGATTCCTCTGGAATCTCGGTGGAGATTCCTCTCCAGAATTTCTGTGGAGATTCCTCTGGAATTTCTGTGGAGATTCCTCTGGGATCTCTGTGGTGATTCCTTTGGGATCTCTGTGGAGATTCCTTTGGAATCTCTGTGGAGATTCCTCTGGGATCTCTGTGGAGATTCCTCTGGGATCTCTGTGGAGATTCCTCTGGGATCTCTGTGGAGATTCCTCTGGGATCTCTGTGGAGATTCCTCTGGGATCTCTGTAGAGATTCCTCTGGGATCTCTGTGGAAATTCCTCTGGGATATCTGTGCAGATTCCTCTGGGATCTCTGTGGAGATTCCTCTGGGATCGCTGTGGAGATTCCTCTGGGATCTCTGTAGGGATTCCTCTGGGATCTCTGTGGAGATTCCTCTGGGATCTCTGTGGAGATTCCTCTGGGATCTCTGTGGAGATTCCTCTGGGATCTCTGTGGAGATTCCTCTGGGATCTCCGTGGAGATTTCTCTGGATACTCTGTAGATTCCTCTGGAGCCCCTGTGGAGATTCCGCTGGAATTCCTGTGGAGATTCCACTCGATTGTCCATGGAAATTACACTCGAAACTTCTCGAAAACTTTTTAAACTTTTCTAAGCTTCTGAAAGAGGAAGTCTCCAAATACCTAAAAAAGGAATTGTCTAATCTGCTGAAGAAGACAGCTTCCAAATATATGGAAGCGGGAGCTTTCAAGTTCTATACAATAGGAGCGTTCAATCTCCTGTTAGAAGAAACTGCCAAGCTACTGGGAAAAGTACTTCTCAGCTTTACAAAACAGAGAGCTTCCAAGCTCCAGAAAAAACGAAACTTTCACGCACCAGCAAGAGCATTTCGGCTCCTGAGAGAAGAAGCTTCCAAATTACTGATAGAAATAGAGCTTTGAAGCATCCAAATTAGGAAACTTCTATGCTAACCTTCTGCGAGATGGAACTTCCAAATTTCAGTAATTTGGAAGTTCCATCTCGCAGAAGGTTAGCATAGAAAGCTTTTGAAAGGATCTTCTGATATATAGTATGGAGCTGATTTTGTCAGCTTCTTTTTGCTTCAAACTTTTTGCCGTTTCGTACTTTTCAAGAGAAGAAGTTTCCAAGTTTCTAAATTAAGAAGCATCAAGCTCTTCAAAGAGATTTTACAAGCTACTTGAAGAATGAGCTTCCAAGCTCCTGAAAGAAGAAACTTTTAAGCTCCTAGAAAAAGAAGCATATAAGATCCTGATGGAGGAAGCTTCTAAAATCCTGAATGTAAGAGCTTCCATACGCCTTCAAATAGATCTTCCAAGCTCTTTAAAGAATGAGCTTCCGAGCTCCTAAAAAAAGGAACTTTCATGATTCTGGAAAAAAAAGTAGCTTACAAAATCCTGAAGGAAAAAAAGCTTAAAAACACCTGAAAGTGGAAGCTTCCACGCTCCTAAATGGAAGATTTCAAGCTCATGATAGTGGATGATAGTGGAGCTTCCAAGCTTGGGAAACAGAACGCTTCCAAGGAAGTATCCAAGGAAAGAGAAAGATCTCAAGCTCCTGAAAGAGAAGGGAGCTTCAAAGCTACTAATCTCAAGTGGAAGCTCCCATTCTCCTAAAAGAGAGAGCTTCTCTCTCTCTCTTCTTGGCGTAGCGTCCTCATTGGGACAAAGCCTGCTTCTCAGCTTAGTGTTCTATGAGCACTTCCACAGTTATTAACTGAGAGCTTCCTCTGCCAATGACCATTTTGCATGCGTATATCGTGTGGCAGGCACGAAGATACTCTATGCCCAAAGAAGTCAAGGAAATTTCCTTTACGAAAAGATCCTGGACCGACCGGGAATCGAACCCGTCACCCTCAGCATGGTCATGCTGAATACCCGTGCGTTTACCGCCTCGGCTATATGGGCCCTAGAGAGAGAGCTTACAAACTCTTAAAAGAGAGAGCTTTCAAGCTTCAGATAGAAAGAGCTTTCGAGCTCCTAAAAGAGAGGGAGCATTCATGCTCTTGAACTAGAACTTTCAAGCTACTAGATAAAGAAGCTTATCAATTCCTGAAAGAAGAAGCTTCTAAAATCCTGAAAGTAAAAACTTCCAGTCGCCTAAAAGTGGGAGCTTCCACGCTCTTCAAATATATCTTCAAAGCTCCTCGAAGAATGAGCTTCCAAGCTCCTGAAAGAAACAACTTTCAGGCTTCTGAAAAAAAAATGAAGCTTCTAAGTTTCTGAAGGAGGAAACTTCCAAACTCCTCAAAGTGGAGTCTTTCAGGAATGTTCCTATAAGTGAGAGGTAGCTTTCAGGCTACTTACAAAGAGAGCTTCCAAACTCGAGAAAAAGATAGTTTCAAGTTCTTGAAAAAGAGGCCGCTTTTAAATTCCTGAAAGAGGAACCCCTGAAGGAGCTGCAAAACTTTTGATAGTTAGACTCCAAGTTCATGAAAGAAGCAGCTTATAAGTTTCTGATAGAAGCTCCTGAAAGAAGTACTTAACAAGTTTCTAACAGAGGGAGCTTACTTTAAAAAAGGAGTGTCCGTGTTCCTAACAGGAGGAGCTACTAATCTCAAGTGGAAGCAAGCTCCTAATAGAGGGAGCGTTCAGGCTCTTTAAAGAAAGAGCCTTTAAGCTCCTGAAAGAGAGAACTTCAAAGCTCCTGATAGGGAGAGCTTTCAAGCTCCTAAAAGAGATAGCATTCAAGCTCTTGAAAGAGAGAGCTTCCAAAAAGAGAGAACTTTCAAGTTCCTGAAGCAAGTGTTCGGTTCGCATTCACAAAGAAACGCCACGAAACCATTGGGAACCACTGGTCCAAATACCTCCGCGAATCTCAGCAACAAGGCACGTCCGTAACCCGGTACGACGGCGCGACGGTGGCCGGCGTTGTAGTGTGAAACGGGTCATCGAATGTGTTTTAATGTCAAATGTGTGCCACCACCGCAACGTTGCCACAGCTGAATGAAGAAGCTTAGATAGGTATGGCACATAGAACAACATCAGCTGAGAAGCGTGGTAAACAGAGAGGCGACCACCAGAGAACATTGATATATTTTTATTTGGTTTCCACAACTCGACAGGGAGGCCAAAGGTCGGCAAATTAATGACTCTGTGGCAATGTGCGAACTCTCAGCAATGCGCCGCCAGGTATTTGTTTCTCTGATGGGGTTGACTTTGTTCGGAGGGTTGTTGAGTTAGTTATTGAATGTCAGGTTGGAATGGGTAAGGTCATCTACTTGGTATATTCAACTAGATAAACATATCAGAGAATTATGTGCAACATTTTATATCAGACATTGCATTTGATACTGTACGATTATAATTGAGCTTTAAACAAGCTATAATAATGTCATCTACAAGTCATAAACAAGTTATTCATCAACTGCAATTTGACTAAAATTTCACTAGATGATGTTTGGAAGTGATTCAAAAATTTAGTTAGTTGTAAGCATGTCAAATAGAAGTTTTATAAAAGCTACAAGTTTTAATTGAGCGTTAATTAAGTTTTCTTATGGATCTTTGTCAAGAACTGACTAAACAGCTTCAGAGCATATGTGTGACGTCTTAAAAACCCATTGTTCCATAAAAACTCAATTACAACTTATATGCAACAACAACTAATGTTCGTGTAGCAAATGTTTCGTAGAAAACTCACGGTTTCATCCAAATTCAGTTTACCTGTTCCAGATTTCCCTGTTTTCCCTTTTTATCATATCACAAAACCGGCACGCCAAATTACCATGTGCCTTCATTTCCCTACCGAGGGAAAGTACCGTCAGTTCCTCACATCTTCGCATCACGGCATCCACCTTACTAGGGAGCTCCCCATGCATATTTACACCCAACTTAACCGTAGCCGTCGTCGTTGTCACACCATACATATATTTAGCCGGTTTTTGGGGCCATCGCCACCGCCGTCTTCAAACAACTAGGAAGAAACCACTTTCCCATCCCAGAAGGAGAGATAAGTACATGCCGCGGTGAACTTGTCATCGTCTTCGTCGGTCCGACGACTAAAGACGCGACGTCAACATGCATTGCGCATGAACTAAAACTGAAAACTGATCACAGTCACACGAAGCGTGAAGGCGAAGGGCCTTGGCTTGTTGCTAGCTTCGAGAGCATCGAGCAGCATCAACGCACACCCGCTGCAAAACTGTGTCAGTAAGTCACCTGAAGGCGGTGCGCGGTGGTGGTTGCATCCAGTAAGATACACAGTAAAAACTTTAAGAAATACTGTAAAACATATGTTTAACACGAAAAAGAGGATTTAAAACTCTTGAGAAGGAGCTTTTAAGCTCCTTAACGGGAGTCTCTAAACTCCTAAACTCCATCTGCAACAGAGCTTCCATGCTCCTTGTGAGAGCTTCCATGCTCCATGTGAGAGCTATTAAGCTCCAAAGTAGGAGCTTCCAAGCTCCTAAGTGGTGGCTGCTTAGCCTCAACAAAATAGCTTCCAAAGTCCTGATAGAGAATTTGCTAGCTCTTCAAAGAGAGCTTTCAAGCTACTGAAAAAGAGCGTCCAAACTTGGGAGCTTCAAATCTCCTTAACGAAAGGACCCAAGGGCATCTTTCAAGCTTTTGAAAGGGAGCAATCAAGCAATTGAAAGGGAGCTTTCAAGCTTTTGAAAGGGACTTCTCAAGCTCTTGAAAGGGAGCTATCAAGCTCCTGAAAGGAAGCTTTCAAGCGCTTAAAAGGGAGCTTTCAAGCTCTGAAAAAGGAGCTTTCAAGCTCCTGAAAGGGAGCTTTCAAGCCCCTAAAAGGGAGCATTCAAGCCCCTGAAAGGGAGCTTTCAAGCTCCTGAAAGCGAGCTTCCAAGCTCCTTAAATCGAGCTTTCAAACTCCTGAAGGGAAGCTTTCAAGCTCCTGAAATCAAGCTTTCAAGCTCCTCAAAGGAAGCTTTCAAGCTCCTGAAAGCGAGCTTTCAAGCTCCTGAAAGCGAGCTTTCAAGCTCCTGAAAGCGAGCTTTCAAGCTCCTGAAAGCGAGCTTTCAAGCTCCTGAAAGCGAGCTTTCAAGCTCCTAAAAGCGAGCTTTCAAGTTTCTGAAAGGAAGCTTTCAAGCTCCTGAAAGGAAGCTTTCAAGCTCCTGAAAGGAAGCTTTCAAGCTCCTGAAAGAAAGCTTTCAAGCTCCTGAAAGGAAGCTTTCAAGCTCCTGAAAGGGAGCTTTCAAGCTCCTCAAAGGAAGCTTTCAAGCTCCTGAAAGCGAGCTTTCAAGCTCCTGAAAGCGAGCTTTCAAGCTCCTGAAAGCGAGCTTTCAAGCTCCTGAAAGCGAGCTTTCAAGCTCCTAAAAGCGAGCTTTCAAGTTTCTGAAAGGAAGCTTTCAAGCTCCTGAAAGGAAGCTTTCAAGCTCCTGAAAGGAAGCTTTCAAGCTCCTGAAAGAAAGCTTTCAAGCTCCTGAAAGGAAGCTTTCAAGCTCCTGAAAGGGAGCTCAAGCTCCTGAAAGGGAGGTTTCAAGCTCCTATAGGTTCGTGAACAAGGGTTTTAACATATTCCTCAACGAGGATGAAATGTCATTAAAACCGTCGGAAATTATTGTTTTTTAACTGTGCAGCTTACACGACAGCGGCGACAAAACGAAGAGTTAGGCATCTAGTCTATACAGCCAGCCAGTCAACCGGTTAGTTTTCTCCAATATGTTATCACCGGTAGTAGATCCGCCGCCACCGCTGTCGTCTATTGGCCGGGTGAGTAACAAGTCTCGCTTTCAGTCAGTCAGGGCAGTTGTAAGTCAGGAATAGACGGAAGTCCAATTCACTTTCCCGCCAATGTGTAATGTGATACCGACAGCGAACAGACCAACCGACCAACCGGCGACTGTTGAATGGGATGATGGGAATTTTAATCAGTTCAGAAGGAGGTGACCAGACTTCAGGGATGCTGAAAGTACCGATCACGGATCATCTACAGCTCATTGAACTCAAGACTTGGCTTGACTCACGTTAGTTGGGATTAGTGGAAGCTTCCAAGCTTCTGAAGAGTAAGCTTTCAAGCATCTGAAGAGGAAGCTTGCAAGCTTCTGAAGAGGAAGCTTGCAAGCTTCTGAAGAGGAAGCTTGCAAGCTTCTGACGAGGAAGCTTCCAAGCTTCTGACGAGGAAGCTTCCAAGCTTCTGACGAGGAAGCTTCCAAGCTTCTGACGAGGAAGCTTCCAAGCTTCTGACGAGGAAGCTTCCAAGCTTCTGACGAGGAAGCTTCCAAGCTTCTGACGAGGACGCTTCCAAGCTTCTGACGAGGACGCTTCCAAGCTTCTGACGAGGAAGCTTCCAAGCCTCTGACGAGGAAGCTTCCAAGCTTCTGACGAGGAAGCTTCCAAGCTTCTGACGAGGACGCTTCCAAGCTTCTGACGAGGAAGCTTCCAAGCCTCTGACGAGGAAGCTTCCAAGCTTTTGACGAGGAAGCTTCCAAGCTTCTGACGAGGAAGCTTCCAAGCTTCTGACGAGGAAGCTTCCAAGCTTCTGACGAGGAAGCTTGCAAGCTTCTGACGAGGAAGCTTGCAAGCTTCTGACGAGGAAGCTTCCAAGCTTCTGACGAGGAAGCTTCCAAGCTTCTGACGAGGAAGCTTCCAAGCTTCTGACGAGGAAGCTTCCAAGCTTCTGACGAGGAAGCTTCCAAGCTTCTGACGAGGAAGCTTCCAAGCTTCTGACGAGGAAGCTTCCAAGCTTCTGACGAGGAAGCTTCCAAGCTTCTGACGAGGAAGCTTCCAAGCTTCTGTCCGGAAGCTTCCAAGCGTCTGTCCGGAAGCTTCCAAGTTTCTGTCCGGAAGCTTCCAAGCTTCTGTCCGGAAGCTTCCAAGCTTCTGTCCGGAAGCTTCCAAGCTTCTGTCCGGAAGCTTCCAAGCTTCTGTCCGGAAGCTTCCAAGCTTCTGTCCGGAAGCTTCCAAGCTTCTGTCCGGAAGCTTCCAAGCTTCTGTCCGGAAGCTTCCAAGCTTCTGTCCGGAAGCTTCCAAGCTTTTCAAGAGAAATCTTCAAAGCTATTGAATTTCGGTAACTGAAACTGTCTCATGAGTATTCCAAGACTTGTTGGTCACCCTACACTACGTGCTGAATCTCACGTCAACGATGCGCCGTTTGCACCGAAACAACATTCCCTTTGTATCAATGCACTTTTCCTCTTCACAGAGGGAAAATCTCCGCTGATGTTTGCTCTCGTTTTTCTTGCGTGACTAGATACAATACAACTGACGATGACGCCGAGACACGGTGATGGAGGAGGCCACCAAACAAGAAGCCGGTTTGCTGCTCCAATGGTTTACGCACACGCGGAGAGGCGGTTGTCAGTCACTTCATCCGAACGGACGGCTGTCGAGTCGACTCGACTCGAGCAAGGTCAACGTTGACCTTCGTCCAATAGTGCTGAGTGCCTTATGCCCCCGCCTAGTGCAGTTCGCTGCGACGAGGGTACAAGAAGTAGCGAAAACCTATTATTATTATTCATCGTCTCTCCCGGTCGGTCAATGGTAAATATTAATGTTCTTTTTTTGCTTCTTGTGCACCACTGACTGTTGTTTCAGAGCTTATGGGCGTTCAGTTTAGACTTACATTGAAGTGTCATGCTCCAAGTTTCCGCCGGTCAACCAGCCAGCCAGCCACCACACAAGATAATAGTCAATATCGCGCCGGAGTCCGGCGGAGGTTATTTTGTGCGTGGTAGATGCACTGCACTGGTACCAAGACCGCGGGCTTTATATGGAGTGCGCGCGCGGAGAGTCTCTCGGCTAGCACAGCGAGCCAACCAGGGTTATTGATTTTGCGCTTGTTGGCTGCGACGGGCTGCCCACACTGCAGTGCAGTCAGTGGTAGGTACCTACCACTATACCTTATACAATGATGTTTGTTCGTTTCGACCAAACGCGCTGCTGCTGGATGGAAGTGACTAAGCTAAATGGAGGAGGTGCAGGTTTTTTGCTCTCCCGTGCAATTGTTTGAGTCGATCGACGGGAAGGACAGAGGTCACTAGACTGGGAAATCTATCGATGGCAAGACAAATCTGCGCAACAAGGTTGCGAGATTGAATCAGCTTGGAATCAGGTTTTTTGCAATCGTAGTTTTTGTACGCAGAGGAACTTCACCTATACCTGGAAGTAATATTTACAACATCAATTTGTCTTATATTGTAAACTGTATTGCAACACTAATACATATACAGTATCGGAAAATTAATTGTCAAGATACAATCACGCGTAATTGTTGTTTCAATAGTTATCACCCAACTTTTTCAATAGTATGTAGCTTGTTACTAAAAATTGAAACCAATTAGTTGATGTGTTTCGAGTCGTTGCTTTTCATTCCTGCGGTGTTTTCATCTGATTTCGACTGGTGGGTGAGCTCGTTCCATATTACTTTTATTAATGCAATACACTATTTCACTTTTTTGTGCGTCTGCCAGTTCTCTACATGTGTGTTTCATTTGTATTTGTATTTGTATTTGTATTTATTAGTTACACGTAAACCCGGTGGATAAACCTTTTGTCAGGCCAAGGAATCTTTCTAAGAAAATCATAACAAAACTGTAAATCAATATGCGTCAATCGAAATAGTTATTTTTTTTAATCCAAGTATTAGACTAAAGGTGACATCATCCTATCTAACTGACAAACACTTTTTCTTTGGTGGTTGTGGAGCTGTAGAAAAGTGAGTCCTCTCTGAGGGTAAGCTAATCCCAATGAGTCACCTGAGAGGGTAGCTGTACAAAAACGAGTTCCCTTAGAGGGTAAGCTAATACCAGTGAGTGCTTTGAGAGGGTAGCTATAGAAAAGCGAGTCCCTTGAGAGGGATGTACAAAAGAGAGGCCCCTGAGAGGGTAACCTAGATCCAGTGAGTCCCCTGCGAGGATAGCTGTAGAAAAGCGAGACCCCTGAGATGGTAATCTAATACCAGTGAGTGCCTTGAGGGGTAGCTGTAGAAAAGCGAGTCCCTTGAGAAGGTAAGCCAATACCAGTGAGTACCCTGTGAGTGCCCAGAGAGGGTAGCTGTAGAAGAGCGAGTCCCCTGAGAAGGTAAGCTAATACCAGTAAATGCCCTGAGAGAGTAGCTGTAGAAGAGCGAATCTTTGTGAGGGTAAGCTAATACCAGTGAGTGCCTTGAGAGGGTAGCTGTGGAAAAGCGAGTCTCTTGAGAAGGTAAGCCAATACTAGTGAGTACCCTGTGAGGGTAGCTGTAGCAATGCGAGTCCCCTGAAAGGGCAAGTTACTACCGGTGAGTGCCCTAATAGGGTAGCTGTAAAAAAGTGAGTACCCTGAGAGGGTAAGATAATAACAGTGAGTCACCAGAGAGGGTATCTGAAGAAAAGCGAGTCCCCTGAAAGGGTTAGCAGTCCCCTAATACCAGTGAGTCCCCTGAAAGGGTAGCTGAAGAAATGCGAGTCCCCTGAGAGAGTAAGTTAATTCCAGCGAGTTCCCTGAGAGGGTAGCTGTAAAAAAGCGAGTCCCTTGAGGGGATAAGCTAATACCAATGAATACTTTGTGAGGAGAAAAACGTGCCTCTGAAACCAACCTACTGATACCCTGTGAGGGTAGCTGCAGAAAAGCGAGTCTCTTGAGAGGGTAAGGTAATAACAGTGAGTTCCCTGTGAGGGTAGCTATACCCAAGTAACCACAGTGCTGAAGCCTTATTGCATGCAGATATACGGTGTATTTAGTGCAATCATTATTTAACATGCAAACTTAAGGTTGATTTAAAGTGGAAGTGGGCAATTATAGAATCAAATTACGATTATACTGGTATAATCTTGAAGCAGTCGCATAATTGCCCATTTCCACTTTAAATCAACTTTAAATTTGCATGTAAAGTAATGATTGCTCTAAGTACACCGTATATCTGCATGCAATAAGGCTTCAGACCGTGGTTACTTGGGTAGAAAAGCGAGTCACCTGAGAAGGTAAGTTATTACCAGTGAGTGCCATGAGAAAGTGTCTGAGAGGGTAAGCTAATATCAGCGAGTGCCTTGAGAGGGTAGCTGTAGAAAAGCGAGTCCCTTGAAAAGGTAAGCCAATATACCAGTGAGTACCCTGTGAGGGTAGCTGTAGTAATGCGAGTCCCCTGAGAGGATAAGTTAATATAAGTGAATGCCCTGAGAGAGTAGCTGTAAAAAAGCGAGTCACTTGAGAGGGTAAGGTAATAACAGAGAGTCACCAGAGAGGGTAGCTGAAGAAAAGCGAGTCCCCTAATACCAGTGAGTCCCCTGAAAGAGTAGCTAAAGAAATGCGAGTCCCCTGAGAGAGTAAGTTAATACCAGCGAGCTCCCTGAGAGGGTAGCTGCAGAAAAGCGAGTCTCCTGAGAGGGTAAGTCAATACCAGTGAGTGCCATGAGAGAGTGATTATAAAAAGTGAGTCACTTGAGAGGGTAAGGCAATAACAGTGAGTCGCCTGAGAGGATAGCTATAGAAAAGCGAGTCGCCTGAGTGGGTAAGCTAATACCAGTGAGTTCCACGAGAAAGTATCTGTATAAAAGCGAGTCCCCTATGAGGGTAAGCTAATGCCAGCAAGTCCAATACGAGAGGATAGCTGTAGAAAAGCGAGTCCCTTAAGACGGTAAGCTAATACCAGTGCGTCCCCTGAGAGGCTATCTGTAGAAAAGTGAGACCCTTGAGAGGGTGAGCTTATACCAGTGAGTTCCCTTGAGAGGGTAAGGTAATACCAGCGAGTCCCTGGAAGGGTAGTTTCGAGTCCCCTGAGAGGGTAATTTCGACTCGAAGAATCATTTCGGTAACAGAGGTAGGCAGCTAAAAACACAAAGTGAGAACATGTTAAGCATTAGTACCCTACACTAGAAGATGAGAATCTCTTGTGTTGACTGTTTAGCTAGTGAACAGGAAACGAGCTATTCAAATAAAAGTAGAATTTGATTCATCAAATCAAAGAAATAGGTTTGTTAATATGTTTAGGGAAGGATAAAAGTGTTTTGGAAATTTTTAATTGTAACTCCGAGAACGTGATTGGAATTTGGTGTGATAAAACATTGAAAAATGTCAGGTCACTATAGAACTCATCAAACAACTCGCCAGATATCCACTGATCGCGACGGGAATTTACTGTTTCAAAGCGATACTTCGGTAGCCGAGATTGATATGACTCATTCAAGGACTTGATGCTAAAATATTATGTTTTCAGTTCAAAACCGAATTAGCGACATTTTTTGTTTTACTTCCGCTGCTTTTGCCTTACGTTAAACACAATGTCGGAAGTGGGGCGCTGTATTGTACACCTGGTACTCTATACAGCGCCCCACTTCCGACATTGTGTTTAACGCAAGGCAAAAGCAGCGGAAGTAAAAGAAAAAATGTCGCTAATTCGGTTTTGAGCTGGAAACATAATAAAATCCGTGTGTCTACGGCTATGCCGCAATACGTCTGATTTGGTGAGTTCGTTCCAGTTTAATGTTTTGAAACATTAGCTGCCTGTCTACTAATAACACCCAAGCGCCGGTGATACCTATGCGAAGATGTAGAAGAATCTACAGCTTTCTTATGCTTCTTTGGTTTTCCAAGTAATCATACTTCTACAAGCCCAACTTTCGCAAAGACGTGGCCGAAGCAGCTCTCGAACGAAGGCTTACGTCAGTTATTGTGTTATCGAAGAGTCAAAGATATTAGTCCCAAATCTCTGTACTCTAGTATCGAATGGGAAGGAAACCACCCAGAAACCCGACTAGAAAATTGTAACAAAAATATAGCTTAATTATAACAAACTATGATATTTATAACTCATTGTAATATAATCATGTTCATTGCCCTCGGTGCTTTTAAATAATTATAACTGAATTTTATCACATTTTGTTTGAAATATTGTTTGATAACTCATTGTAACATAATTTAGTTTTGATTCTTCGATATTTAGGCAATTACAAACATGTATCAAATTTTGATAGAAACTAGTAGTAGTACAGCTAAAATTCATATCACATTTAGTTATAATTTTTATCTGATTATAACAAAATAGGTTATTATCTTGATTAGACAAGTGTACCTTTTATTACATTTGTAGTTATTGTAACATCATTCTGCATCTAGTATATCACATTATAAATTATAGAAAAATATTAAACACAATAACACAATATGATATAAACCTAATATAATTTTCTAGTCGGGAAACCAGCAGAAGCATAAGCATATACGCTTAACATCGTATAAAGTTACACATTACGTAACTATCGCATAAATGCACGGCAAATCTTCATCGCATTTGATAATTTATTTTGAACGATGTATCTGGTAAAGTCGTATAGGACTACGAACAAACTTATATAAGGCATCACTCAATCGCGATAAACAACATTCTAATGTTTTATAGCGATGAATATAGCTTATCGGCTTAAGGAGAAACTTCAAAGAATACCAATATGGCTGCCACAATGGCCAACTTAGACCCCTACTCACGTTTTCAAGAGCACAAATCTTAAAAATTAGTAAACAAATGCTCGTTTTGGAAAAGCTGCCTCTTTTTGCAAGTGAGCAAAGCCAGGAAAATCAAGTGCGGCTTGGTTCAATGCTTCGTTCGTCATATTTGTGCCTCTAAAGTTTGTATGCAAAATTGCAATGGGATTTCTTGATGTTTCACCTTAAGCGGGCGAACGAAATCACAAAGTGTCAAATAAATACTCCTTATAACGTACTGCGATGGTTATATGATTTGACTTGGTACTTCATCTTATTATGCCAGTTTATGCCGCATTGGTGTAAGAGTAAAGTCGCATACATATACAAACATAAAACTTGTAAAAGTATATATGTAAATTCACATAAGCGAGAATCGTATACGATGACATAATGCGATTTAGTCTGTGATAACAAAGAAAGAGATGCTGTTTGATTTTTTTTGTGTTTTCGGTGCTCTGATAATCAACAACGGGTGGCGCTAGTGCCATGTAGCGGTTGGAAAAACTGTGCGAGAATCACGTTCTATCACGTTTCATCGTTTTAATTCTAGATAGTCTGCCAAATACCCACAGCGCCGGTATATTGAGCGCGTTTCTACGAACACTGAATGTCATGATAATTTTAATAAGCCTGTTCCATAAGTATAAAATGGGTTTGATGTCTAGCAGAAACTTGAACGTGAATAAAAATGTGTCCAGTCCAGATCCATGAGCAAAAATCATGAAATCATAAACCCTACCGCTGCATAATATTACGACTACAAGTCATGATATTATGACCTAAATGGTGTTACCATGAACAATTACAGCACTTTTCATGATTGCAGAAAGCATTATGCGAAGCTTTCCCCGTTTTCAAAAAATATATATACGCTAAGTCATTGTGTCATAAGACCATGACTCTGATTCCTGTAAACATAACATAATGATCAAATGCAACGGAATTCAGCGCCGTCAAGAGTTACGCAATGCAAGCCCCAAAAAATGAGAACTTTCCAGCAACAGTTTTCTATTTTAAACAAGGTTGATATGTTGGAATTACATGGTGAAAGTTGTAATTGACATCCGATTTTTATCGTATCCGGCAAATGAGCTTTTTGTTTGAGGCTTGGTTTTAACATATTTGCAGGAAAAAAATGGAGCCGAAACTGGTCCTACCTAAGAAACCTTAAGAAGTTCTGTAGGCTACAGGTCGTGAAGCTATTTAGTTGACTGCTAACTAAATTCAATCATTTAAGTGGATAAAAGAACTGTAAATTAGGTTAAGAACAGACTTGTTAGATTCCCAAGATGGCCGCCACAATGGCCGACTTTGGCACCTACTCACGATTTCGAGGGCACAAATCTCTTCGTAAAAAAAACCAGCTGACTTGAGCTTTTCATTTTAAGCTTATTACAAGTGAGCAAGAACAGAATAATAAAACGCTCTGTTAGAAGCTTGCTACTTGAGATTTGTGCGTCTGAAGTTCTGATGCACTGTTGAAGCGGGATGTCAAGACGTATGTCCTTAAGCGGTTTAAAATTACAAAAAAAAAATATATAGCTGGAATCTTGGAGAAATTTCTTATAAAATTTCAATCACTGAATTCCGTCGAAAGTTCATTGAGGGACGAGAAAATTCTTTTGTTATGTTTCTTGCGCAAATTGTAGAGTAAACTTTTGATAAAATTTTTAACTTCATATCTAACCAAAGTACCTGTGAGTTTTCTAATAATTGTTTGATGAAAATTCCGAACGAATCTATAGCTGCAAACTCGTTAAACTTCTTCAAGATGTATAATAAGGATTTTTCAACAAACTTTCATTGCAAATGTAAGGGGATAAACTGTGATTGGTATTATGCTAGCGGGGACTTTCGGCTTCCAGCCTCTATGTAAATCGAAAGTCAGGTGTTGAACTAACATCTGTTTATGATTGCATAGAGACTGGAAGCCGAAAATCCCCACTTTCATAGCAAATCCTATTAGAAAGATTTAAATTCCTCCAAGAATTCTGCCATAAATTACATACTCCATTCAGGAATAAAGCTACAGAAAAACTCAACCATATTTCCCTCAATAAATTTGGACCAGTATTCTTCATAGGATTCCGCCTGGAATTCGAGCAAAAGTTCCTCTAGAAAATGCTTCGATAATTTTTGGATTTGATTCTAAGTCAAGTTCAACCTCAGTATTGAAACAAAATCCTATTTTCGCTAGAAATAGTTCCAATTCTTTTAGAGTGTTTTGGATTCCATGGGGACTTTTCCTTCAAAGAATACCTCTAGGATTCAAGCAAAGATTTATTCTTCAGGAAAAAAAAACTATGTTTAGCAATCACACGAAGCTAATAAACTCAAATGCAAAAAAAATGTTACCAAGGTTTTAAAAAGTTTAAAACATTCAAGTAATCAGGCAGCGTGCTGCAGTCTTTCCAATAAGTATCAAACCAAACATTTTATCAGTTGGCAAAAGTTTGAAGTAGGAAAATCCAACAAAAGCTGGATGGATTTGTCTTAGCCGTGTATGGGACCCCAACAGATGTCTCTTGGATTTTTTGTTATTTTTTTTGTAAAATAAAATTTTGTGGGTCCCTAAATATATGGGGGCCCGGGCCATTCGCTCCCGCGCCAACCCCTAAATACGGCCCTGAGCATAAACAACAATTTCTATAATCATGAATCTTGCTTATGTTCTCATGAATTATGATTATGATTACGAATGTATGCCTCATGATCTTATGGCACTGCTTGCCATTTCGCGTCAACAAAACACGAATCATGACTGACGAATACTAGAATCATGAATCAAGCTTATGCGATTCCAGAGCTCATGTTACACGATTTCATGATTCAGCCCGCAACTTTTCGCAAGCAAAATATGAATAAAAACTGACAATCACATGAATCATGAAGCGTGCTTTTGTTTTTAAATATGAATTAGGTTCATAGTTCCTGAGTGCATGCTTCATGATTTCATAACCTATTTTGTCACTTTTCCTCAGTTTTATTTGGATCACTTAAACGTAACGCTGTGCTTTCGTTACGACAAAATGAGTCATGATTGCAAAACCTTGTTTGACTTTCTCGTCCACCAAAGTGTACTGAAAGGCTATATGTTCACTCAAAAAAACAATTTTTCGATAGAAGGCTCAGAGGGTCAAGTCAAGTCACATATATCAATCAACTCAGATCGACGAATTGAGATGATGTCTCTGTGTATGTGTGTGCGTATGTATGTCTGTGTACAAAAACGGTCACTCACTTTTAAAGCATTTTCCATTGGCCGATTTTTCTGATTATAGCTCGAATCGAACCGGAATTTCACCGCATTTTATTGCTATTGAAAATGGTCAGGATCGGTGCAGGCGTCCCGGAGTTATGGACGTTAAAGTGATCCGGATCAACAGCACCGTCGAAACTGGTCGCGTATAAATCTGAACCAAGCCCTATCATGCAACGCATCACCTGTGCTGATTTTTGTAACTTTTAGCATGGTTGACGAATTTTGTGTGGAAATTCCATGACATCGGCCCAAAATTCAAGATGGCGGACGTTGATTTGAGTTTTAGACTTTAAAACCATGCATTATAGGTATAGTTGGTATGGGAAAGATGTGTGGAGTTAAAAAATAGCAACCAGATGGCGGCTCAAATTCAATATGGCGGCTGTTTAATGGAGCTTTGGGCTCTAAAATAGTCTATATTTGGTACAAAGAAGATCTCTGGAGATCAAAACGGGTGACCAGAACATCCAAAACAGCGATCTAAAATCCAAGATGGCGGCCCAAAATTCAAGATGGCAGCTGAATGGAGTTTTGGGCTCTAAATCTATGCAATATGGTTATATTTGGTATGGGGAAGATGTCTGGAGTCCAAAAATGGCAACCAGAATATCCAAGATGGCGGTCCAAATTCAACACAGCGGATGTTTTATTGGAGGTTTATGCACTAAAACCATGCAATATGGGCATATTTGATATAAAGAAGATGCCTGGACTCCAAAACTGGCAACCAGAATATCCAATACGACAGTCCAAAATCCAAGATGGCGGTCCAAAATTCAAGATGGCGGCTATTCAATGGAGTTTTGGGCTTTAAACCATGCAATATGGGTATATTTGGTATGGGGAAGGTATCTGGAGTCGAAAAAATGGCGACCATAATATCCAAGATGGCGGACCAAATTCAACATTGCGGCTGTTTTTTTGGAGATTTATGCACTTAAACCATGCAATATGGGTATAATTGGTATGAAGAAGATGCCTGGAGTCCAAAAATGGCGACCAGAATATCCAAGATCGGGATCCAAAATTCAAAATTCAAGATGGCTGTGCGCAAATATCAAGATGGCGTGTGTTTAACGGAGTTTTGGGCTCTAAAATCATGTAATAGGGTATATTTTGCACAAAGAAGATGTGTGAAGTTCAAAAATGGCGACCAGAATATCCAAGATAGTGATCTGAAGTCCAATATGGCGGCTCAAAATTCAAGATGGCAGCTGTTAACCTTCCTAATACGATAGGTTATTCGCTTCATGATGGCGTAGTGCACGTTCATCGTGCCTGTCTAGGTCATATTGACCCCAACATCCTACTAGGGTTAATGGAGTTTTAGGCTCTAAAACTTAGCAAAATGGATATATTTTGGTATGGGGAAGATGTCCGGAGTCCAAAAATGACGACCACGACATGCAAGATGGCGGCTCAGAATTCAAGATGGTGGCTACTTAATGGAGTTTAAGGCTCTAAAACTATGCAGTATGAGTATATTTGGCATGGGGAAGATGTCTGGGTGTCGAAAAATGGCAACCAGAATATCTAAGATGGTGGTCTAAAATCCAAGATGGCGGCCCAACATTTAAGATGGAGGTTATGTAATGAAGTTTTGGGCTCTAAAACCATGCAATATGGATATATTTGATATTGAGAAGATGTCTGGAGTCGAAAATCGGCGACAAGAATATACAAGAAGGCGGTCTGAAATCAAAAATTGCGTCTCAACATTCAACGAAACGATATAAGTTGTGGTGCCATGCAATAGATTTTCGTTAAACCTAAGAAAGTTCGAAATTCATTCAAATGTCACTTGATTTTTGTTTTTTTATCTGTATTAACGAGATTACTAACCTAGGGCTAGGTTAGTTCATCTCGGGACCCACGTTTTACTTCCCTTCCGAAGGAAGAACTCACATTTTGTGAGTTTGTCGGGAGTAGGATTCGATCCCAGGTCCTCGGCGTGAAAGGCATGCACTTTAACCATCACACCAGGTCCGCTCCACTTGATTTTTGTTGAATTGGGTTTTCGAAAGCATGAGAAAGGCACCATCACCGCTAGGTAGATTAATGAGGGTAATGTGGGTTTCATGGTGTATTGGCATTACATAAAAAACACATTTTTCATGAAATCATGACACTTTTTGCCAGATTTGGATACCTCTTTTTCCAGTGTTCAAATTGTAAATGTTAAATATTCGTTAGATTACTCCACCTACTCGAGAAGTACAGGAGATACCGAGAAATTATAATGATAGCCTTTATCTGAAATTGGACATGTTGGATAACTTTAAAATCCTAAATTCGATTCCATGGTAGCTTTTGGAGACACACCGTGAAAAAAACGACCTACCTTACAAAATAACTAACATCATCTTCGACTTCTAGGAACCGTACGGTAGTGCACATGTGGGATCCAGCTTCGCCGTAGCAGACCTCCAGCACACACGTCACTCCAGCCAGCTTGCTAGCTATGTAGATCCATACAAGGGATAATTATACGCAACGAGTCCGTCCATAGCCGTTACTGTTTCATGCCGATCGCCACGCCGGCCGTCCAAGACCCCACTGTGTTTAATAGTGCGTTGTGAGTGTGTGGACTGTGGATATCATTTTCTATGATTGCCATGTGCGCGACGGCGACGACGACTACGGACGAATGATGGTGGTCACATTGCAATGTGGCTTACGGTTCATGGAAACCAAATCTGGTTCGGTCGGGCCATATCGTCATCATGACGTTCGTCGTCGTCGCCATGATCTTCTTCATGGTTGCAATCGCGAAAATCGGTAGGGAACGCGTTGCGTTAAGCGTTGATGACGGCCAAACGAGAGCGCATCTTCCCAACCGAACAGATCGGAGCGCAAGCAAATGAGGTTGATTGCAGCAGCAGTGCAGGCAGGCTGCCAAGCTGCGTTGGGAAAGAGAAATTACCGGAGGCTGTCGGCCTGGCGGCTTCATTAGAGTAGGTCAAGCGGGAATTCGCAACGACGACGACGCGAGGGGTATCATTATTATCAACGCGCTACGCTCTCGCCGGCTTGCCAGCCGTGTGACACTGATACCGCGATCCACCGAAAGCACTCTCTTAATAATAGTCATCAAATCGAGCGCTGCGCTGCGCTACGCTACGCCACGCTGTTGAGTGCTGGTGCTGCGGGGTAGATGTAGAAAGCTTAATTCCGGGCCGCCTCAACGGCGATTCGCCGTGTGTGTCAGTCAATTCGAATTCGGAAATCGAAACCCGAAATTCGATTCACGTTCCCAAGGTGACATGTAAATGTCGCTGCCGGCGGCGGCCGGCACTTCGCCTCACTCACGCAGCTAATCAACCGAATTTGCTTTGAAATTTCCCAACCATTCGGATTGCGATCGAATTGAAAGCGTGTCACTCTACTGAGCCGCAACGCGATGTCCGTCGTCGTCGTCGTCGTCGGGGGTCACACCTTTGACCACGAATCGGAAAGCGAGTGAGTGTGTTGCAGTTGTTTGGCGGCGATGCGATGTGTGTCACTCCCATTCACCGTTGCCCCATGCTCATTAGGATACCGAGCGGGTGGCCAATTCACCGTGGAAAGGGGGTATTTGTTTATGGTCGGTCCTCGGTCGCTACCGCTAGACACAATATGTGTCATTTGTTTCTAAGAAGGCTGACTCTGCTGCAGCAGTCATCGGCTTCGCCACTGTTGATTGTAGCCTTCAACTTGAAGTCAGCTAGCCAGTTGAAGAATGAAATCGGCGGCTAGCGATTCAACTAACAGGAGACCATTTTTGGGATCATTAAGTAGATTTCAATGTTGAATGAATCAATGTGGCAGGTGAACGCCGAACAAGCAACAACTACCTATGACCATGACACCGGATCCCTGCGCATTTGCACGGTGATTTTGTGGGAAAGGTCATTTCAGAGTATCCATAATATGTACTGTGTTTCAGATTAACACGTCCACTCAAACAATATTGCATATACATACAGAATTAAGATCACCTCTGCATCTCCATAGTTGCCGCGGGAAGGAGTTTTGATTAGTGGGAAAGGACGATTTGGAACTGGACATTTTCTGGATTCCCCTTGGTGAGTAATTCGCGCTTTTTCATTGTGGTTCACGGTCCCACTGAAACTTGCCCAGCCTTACTTCAACTCAGTGTTCTTTGAGCACTTCCATAGTTATAATTTAAGTGCTTTCTAAGTCTACCATAACATGAATTTGTGTATTGTGAGGCAAACACAATGATACACTATGCCCATGGCAGGCAAGGAAATGTCTCGACAAGAACGGGAATCGAACTAGCCGTCTCCGGATTGACGATTCAAAACCTTATCCACAAGGCTAACTGAAGAAGACGTAAAAACTTGAAGTAATATTATGAAAATAGTACGTATTTAGTAATTAACAAATTGAGAGATAAATTTGTGAAGAATACCACTTGTTTTGGTGGGATTCGAACCCACGACTTCGTATTGCTAGCCCGGCGCTATATCCAACTAAGCCACAGAATAAGTCACGATTTTAGATTCGTTTCTATCACTGCCTAGCTACATAGTACCTCGCAGCCATTCAGATGAACTTTTATGTACGATCTGCGGCGGGCGAGCGATTGCATCAACATTTCCTCTCTCCTTTTCCCTCATTGAACAACATTCTGAAGACATTTTCGATTCCTTAATTCACTGCAATTACCACATTCATGAAGCTAACTGATTTAGAGCGTGCAGATTTATTGAATATGCTTACCTGCAAAGAAACAGAAAGAAAAATCCAGAATTACTATCAGATTGACATGACGGGATGCAAAACAAATATACAATTTATAAAGAAGTCCTTAGTTATTTGGTCATCCGCGTGTATTGACTTCGATTGGTCATAAACAGCCAATAATCCTGTGCCTAGCAATAGGAGACGAATAGGGCACTAGCACTGTTTTGATTTTGTATGGGATTTTGACGTTTCTTGGCCTTGTTGTTTACAAAATTTCTGTAAGAGTGAAAGAGTAGGAGAGAATTTCTTGCAGTGCATCTATAGGCTACTGCATGAAGTTCTCTGATTCTCTTTCAGTCTTACAGAAATTTTGTAAACAACAAGGCTTAGAAACGTCAAAATTCCATACAAAATCAAAATAGTGTAGTACCATATAGTGCACTGCAAGCCGCTGTTGCTAAGGAAATTTTTGTTTGACGTTTCGTGACCTTGTTGCTTACGATTCGGCGGCTTAGGAAAATTTCGACAGCGTGATTAAATTCAAAATGAAAGCTCGCGCGCGCTGAGAAGTGTTCTAATTTATGATTTACGTCCTAAGATTCCACCAAGAGCTTCTTCACCGATCGATTCCCCCGGTAATTCCTTCCGGAATTAAGGACTGTATCGGAAATTAACTATAAACGTTCACAATTGCCTGAAAAATAATCTGTTCGAAATAAACATGACTCTATTTTTGGAGATACTATATAAATCTCTAAAATAAACAATGGCAGTTCTGATTTTCAAAAAATAACCATTTAACTTGGACTTTTATCTCAAAGATTGCACATATGTTTTTAAAATTTTGGACACCTACTAAAATTTTAAAATTGCGAAAACTGTGGTGAAATATTCAATGTTTTCTCTTATTTTTGCGTAAATATATTCTTTTCCAGAATGCTCATGATATAGGAAAATTACTTTTATCAAGAAAAATTCCCTCCGCAGTTTCTTAAAAATGAAAAAAGGCCATTTTTCGAGGAACTTTTTTTATGCGTCTTCAAAGAACGATTACGCAAATAAAAATACATAAAGTTGAAAATTTGCATTTTTTTCGATTGGGTATGTATTTAAATCTACTGAAGAGGTAGTTTTACCAGAAAACCGAATTTTATTACCTCTGAAGATATTTTAAACAGAGCGTCAAAGTTCCACCAAAGAGTAGGTGTTTTTTTGGGATAGACCATATTCTTAATGTTGGAGGTTTCTCTATCCAAAATAAGAATTTTAAAAGTCGGTATTGAGTGATATGTAATGTGTACATAACTGCTAGGGTAAGTGTACCAATTATGGCTATGGTACCAATTATTCATCATAGTTAATTTTCATCCTTTAACGATGTAAATAAACAAGAAAAATTTTGTGAACAACAGATCACGTTCACAAAAGATAGTCGCACTCATTTAAACTCCACATTTTCCTCAAATCATGGTAGAAATAAATCATTTTCCTTAAAATTTCGCCTTCCTTGCAGCCTTTGTCGCCATAGTGTACCAATTATGGCTAACCCCATAAGGAATGCATGAAAATAGTGCGAAAAGGAACCGAAGTTAAAAAATGTAACCATAACTGGTACAGGGTTCCTATCATTGGCACACGCTGTAATCAATACTAAAATTAGTTTTGGCTCGGTTTCAATATTTTTCCTGTAAAGTATGGAAACTAAGCTGTCTATTAACTTATTCATGACATTCGTTGGTCTTCTCGTTATTTTTGTATAAATAGCTTTTCTTAGGTAGTGCCATAATTGGTACACGCACCCTAGTAATAATTATTATTTTCCAGATTTTTCCCCGTACAAATTTTTTTCGCTGTAAATGTTTGAAACGTTAAAAAAAAATGCAGTTTGTACAGATTGTTATTTTTTGTGGTATACACATAGAACCATATTTTCAATAATACTAAACATTTTCCAAATTTCTTGAAGCTGTTCTAAACATAACTATATTGTGAAGATTTCATAGAAGAACCGGAATGAAAAGACCAACCGTGCGTCGAGATAGACCATTTTGAATGTTTATAGTTAATTTCCGATACAGTCCTTATCAGCGATTCACAATCAACTGAGCCATCTACAATCGTCCCTGGCGCCATCCCTGATTACATCTCCCGGCACTTCATTCGGCGCGATTCCAAGCACATATCGTCGATTTCGTCGGACGGTTTTTTGACGATTTTAGAATTTTCCAACAGTTTCGGGATTCTTCCTAAGATTCCTTTAGGAATTTATTCAGTTGCTTCTCCACAAATTTATTCCAGGATTCCTACAGGAATTCCTCAGGGAGATTCTTCCAGGGGTTTATTTCTTTGTTCCTTTGGGATTCTTCCAGGAATTCCAATAACAACATCTTCTTGAAGGATTTCGTAATAATCTCCGGGAGGACTCTCATTGGGAAGATCTGCGAAAATTTCAAAATGAACTGCTGGGGGAATTCCATAAGGAACGCCGGAAGCAGTTCCTAAAGGGAAACCCGGTAGGAGTTTCTAGAGGAAGCTCAGTGGTGTTCCGAGAGGAATCCCTGAAGGTGTATCTCGGGTAGAACGGTACCGGAAGAAGAAATTGTATAGATATAAGTTTGATATAATGTTTGAATACTTTTATTTTAATAAATTGTTCATAGTTTATACTGAGCGGAATAATCAAATTAGGTCCTTAAGCCATTAGAGGCTTTTTCCGTTTTGCAACCGAATCACGTAGGCATGAAGAAATGCACCCAAGCGGTCTGGACACGAATCAATGTTCCTAGCTACAGAGGAATTTTCTTTCTAACATCATAAAAAATACTCGATAAGTCTATCTATCTATCGTGAGGCGCATATGTTTACTCCGTGGATAATCCGGGAACACAACTTGCAAACTGTCCAACTGTTCATTAATTTCAAGCTAGGTTTAGCAGATAGTCTCAGAACATGGTTTTCCGACGACACTAATAAAGCTAATACGCGCAATGCTGGATGGATGAAAATCACTGAAATATATACCTCGTGTGTGACCATGGATAGATTTCACCAGCGAAATGCTCTTTCAAATTTGTTGCTCAACATTACACTCGAAAAAGTGAGAAGGTGTGGCGAGCAGATGATGACACTGATCTTATCGGCATCGATAGTAGGGCAGTGGAGGGAGCTTTCCCTCCTCTGGAAAGGGTGACAGCGAGGATAGCCTTGAGTACTACTGACTTATTATAGCTTTTTCGATGCCTTTTAACGTCCACCCGAGCAAAGGCGGATAACAAAATGATAACAAGTTCTGTTACCTGGTTATCATTCGTTTGATAATTAAATTTGTTATCATTTAGGTTGAATTAAGAGCCAACATAACAAAAATGATAAGCCAAATTTACTCCATGAATACAAAAATGATAAGAAGTTAAATTATCATTGAGTTCAAGTTGATAACTAATTGTGTTACATAGTATTTTATTCAAAATTACTTTAAGTTATCAACATGAAAAAATACAGCTGATTGATAACAGGTTTTGTTATCATTTGGTTATCATTCAGAGCTATTTTACCGACCAAAATAGTAAAAATCTACTTTATCGACATAGTTAGCAGTTGAAAAAAGTTTCTTATAATTATAAGCCATGTTTTCAACTATTGCACCCAGTGAGTCTGGAACCCTGATATAGTGATTACCGGTCACAGCCAATACCTCTGTACCAAAGGGACTCAGTGAGAGGGAGAGTGGTTGAAGGCTACACTTTCGTACTGCAGTCGCATTGAAGATGGAAAGCAGAATCTATTTTTAGATTCGAAGTCCACCATACACTCAGTCTTGGGAAAGCTTTGAAATGTGCGTTTGGAAACTGATAACATATTTTGTTATCATTTAGTATTTTTATGTTATCGCGATAAACCAAAATTATTGATAACTAAATTTGTTATCATCTGATTGTCATCAATTGGAAAAGATGATAACAAAAATAACAACATGATAACACCGATAACATAGTTTGTTATCAAAGTGATATCACTGAGTTATCCGTCTTTGCTCGGGCAAACAACTGTGCAAAATTTGAGTGTTTTGGTTACGTCCCACGTCTAGGGAAATTCGCTAATTCTTGAACACTACCCAAATGTTGAACAGTTTCTGAAAATGTTATTATAAATCTTACTTAAGTAATTTTTGCTCAACGTAAACGTATGATGTAGATGGGTATACATGTGTGTCACGATATTGCTCCAATTAAGTTGCAAAATTATACATATTTTACTTCAAAAATAACGATTGAAAATTTTGTCCCGCTGATAACACGAAAACTGCACAGTTCTTAAGATTTATTTTGAGAAATTGCTGTTACGAAACAAGCTTTGCTGGAAAATGGATTACCCACAGGGAGTGCGTTTAATGTTGGTCAGCAGGAGTAAAATCATTTTATTTTGTATGGCGAAAAGCAACTAAACTCAAATTTCTCGAAATGAGAAGCTTTTACCGAAAAAATAATTGAGACATCAAACCGGTCTTCATTGTGCACAACCGCTACCAAATATTTTTTCGAATAATGAGTTGCAATTCGAGAAATACGCCTTTAGATGCTATTCGCCATACAATATTTTTGCGATTTACTTTAAGCGATTAGAAACTAGCGCCACATTGGTCGATGCGGAGAGTATGAAAACAGCCAAAGCATTTAATTCATTGACCCCAAATATCAAAGTCGCACCATAGTTACAAGAACTGGAAGGATGTCCTTCACAGTTTAACATTGTTTAAAATCACATTTTCATTGCAATTTCATTTGAAAAAAATATTTTTCTTATCACACTATCATTATGCATCTAGGTCCTAATTGTTGAACATTGGTATAATTTACGATATTAGCATTACTGCCAGTTTTTTTTTTCACTTTACCTAGCCATGCATTTCAAGGGCATTCCCGGGGTATTCCAGAGGGCTTCAGAAAGGTTCCAGTGGGTTTCAATGGGTTTTAAGCGCGTTCCAGAGAGATTCAGAGTGTTAAGGGGGTCCCAGGAATATTTCAGGGCATTCCAGGGGGGTTCAGGATCGATTCACGGGTTTTTAAGGGTTTCAGGGGTGTTCTAGGGGATTGAGTGGATCCCATGGAATTCCAGGAGTGTTTCAGGGGCTTTCAAAGCCGTTCTTTTTTTCAGTCGTGTTTGCTTCTAGTCAAATCTTTCCAGTCATATTTTTCATCTAGGGTAATTATCCAATTGCTGCACGGCTAAAAACTCGCCTATTGTTGTACACTCCATGTTATTCTTAGGGGGCATCCACTAAGTACGTCACGCTCAGAGGGAGAAGGGGAGTTCTGGAAATTGTGACAAGCAATGCATTAGGTATACGAAAAACTCGTACGAAGGGGGGAGCGGGGTCAAAAATTTCCAAATTTTGCGTGACGTACTAAATAGATGCCCTCTTACGAGGTGTGCAACAACTGGCGAATTTTTAGCCGTGCAACAAATGGAAAATTACCCTAGTCATGTTTAAAATGATTTCAGTCCACTAAAACTCTCTTCAAATAGAAGCGATTCCTTGTCATTTGAATGAATTGTCACGCAAACGATAAACTGGGCACAACACACAAAAAAAAAACAAAAAAAAATCCGCCAGAGTGAAAAATTATCGGATGTCGGGTCAAAGACGGGTCAAATTTTATTAAATATTGGATCACTGCTGGACCCACATCGGATAAATGTTGGGTCTATGTTGGGTTTGGGCCCATATAGCCGAGGCGGTAAAAGCATGGGTATTCAGCATGACCATGCTGAGGGTGACGGGTTCGATTCCCGGTTGGTCCAGGATCTTTTCGTAAAGGAAATTTCCTTGACTTCCTTGGGCATAGAGTATCTTCGTGCCTGCCACACGATATACACATGCAAAATGGTCATTGGCAGAGGAAGCTCTCAGTTAATAACTGTGGAAGTGCTCATAGAACACTAAGCTGAGAAGCAGGCTTTGTCCCAATGAGGACGTTACGCCAAGAAGAGAGAGAGATGTTGGGTTTGGTGGCCAAAATTAAAACAGGTCAGTGATAGGTTTATGTCGAGTTATACGTCATCAATTACGAACAATGCTTGAACCGTTCAACAATAAGCGAGATTCGTCCAACATTAGGATGAGCTAGCTTAAGGAAGCGTACAATATTTGGGTTACAGACTTCCCATACAAATGTTCTATTTTCTCTTAGAAAATGGAATTTAAGGGAATACAAATTCAATGAGAAATATAAGGAATGAGTGGATCTAGACCTTAACTGGATATTTTTCAACTAAAGTGGAATTATGCACGGAAAAACAAACGAAAACAAAAATGCCGGTACTTACAGTTCCACAATTACCCCACATCACGATTGAAATTTGTTGCTTTTCAGCATTTTTTTTTCATGAGAGGCTGTCTATAGCCACGCAACTGATCATGTGAAGGTATAGCCTTGGATCATATGAAACTCCCCGATTTTCATCTATAATTGCCGATATCCTTTGAAATTCCGATAAAGAATCCCCCCTCCCCCCACTAAAGGCCCTCGAAACTTCCCTCGAATGTTCAATACTCTGAAACTTCCTTATAATCTACATGAAGTTTCCTGAAACTTCCTTGGAACCCACTTGAAGCCCCCTGAAACTCCCTAAACCTTCTGAAACTTTCGACATCCTTTGGAATACTTCTGGAAATCTTAAAAACCGCAGTGAAATCCCCTAGTACTACCTTGATGGTCTTCTGAATTTCTTCGGAAATCCCCGGAACTCCACTGAAAACCCTTGAACACATCTGAAATTCAGCTGTCAGAAACATTCTTAAACCCGTTGAAACTTCTCAAAGCCCCATGGAATCCTTCCGAAGCCCCTTCTTTCCTGAAACTTTTGAAAACCCATAAGCTCAACTGCCCCATTGGCCGCCCCTCGCCCAGTTCGACTTTTTAATTCTACAGAAACTCCTTCGAGCTTCCTCTAGCTCCAGTTAACATCTGATTATCCCATTTTAACCCCCTTCCCCCTGTGATCTTTCTGAAACCGGCATTGATCCATCCTATCGCCTCCTCAAATTTGCCTCACTAAACCCGAGCAGGAACGAATAACGGACTCATAACTGCAGCATACCAAAGTCAGGTATCATACCAAGACAAGGTATTGATCGGTTATCCTGGTATTGAAAATATCTTACTTTGGTATTTTGTAGGTATTGATAAAATACCTTAATGATTATTGTTTTGGTGTTGAGGACTGCTTGAGGTATTATTAAATTATGGAAAAAAACCTATTTGTATGAAAAAATCAGCGATTATCTTGTGGCACCTTTTTGCCATCCCTTCCTAAAACTTCTCAAAGATTCATTTGCCTTTTGGATCTTCTGATATCCGCGCTTACTTCTTAAGCTGAAGTTTGCATAGAGCCGTTTGTTCCACAGTCATACCGCAAAAATGTTTGTTGGGGAGTGACTCTCTTGTATTGAGACTTCCCTTCCACCTCACTTTATATCGAGGAGGCAAAATGTACATACCTACTATCGAGGGTATCAGTAGGTCGGCTCTAGAGGCACGTTCTCCTCCATTCGGGAAATTTGTGCCATCGCCATGAACACGAGCCTATTCATCATTTACCTGACGGAGAAGGGAAGGAAAAAGGATAGGACATGGGAAAGGACAGGTAAGGGAATAGGATCGTCATACTCGCAAAAGCGTACCACAATGGGTTCACATAGCGTCCTGAAAAGGACACTGTAATAACGCATAAGCGTGCCACAATGGGTTCGAACAGCGCTCTGAGAAGGGCACTGTGATAATGCATAAAGCGTAAAGCGAGGCTATAGCTCTTTACCACAGCGGGTCAAGAACAACAGAACGTCCTTAAGATTCAGGTTTCTGAAGTCAGTTTCACTTAATAAGTGTTTCCCGAGTACTCGGAAACGCAATTGCGCAAAAACTGGACAGTTACATATTAAATGATACGAAGTTCCATAATCGGATTCACAGCTATCACATGCAAATGAATCAGCTTGCTGAATATTCGCCATGTGATAACTGAGTCGGCAGTGGCCAGTCAATGCTTTGACCAGCATGCTGCAATTCTGCTTTGACAGATTTGTTAGATACTTTGCCACCCCTAGAGATGGCTCAGTACAATACAATTTTGTTTGACGACATGACTCCAAACTATTCCAGTATTGTTTGTGCTGAGTGGCAGCCCAGGTGTCAATCTGAAGCTTCACCCAACACTTGGATACCGGAATAGCTGGCTCAGGGCCAATGAAGTCATGTGATGCTCCAGTGCGAGCTAACTCATCAGCCAATTCATTTCCAGCGATGGAAGAATGGCCAGGTACCCATACAAGGTGAACAGCGTTTGCTGAATTCAGCTCCTCAATTTGAGTTCGACAAGCGATAACTATCTTCGGCCTGGAGTTGGCCGAAGCAAGTGCTTTAATAGCAGCCTGGCTATCTGAACAGAAGTATATTACTTTGCCCATTACGTGCTGCTGAAGTGCTGATTGCACTCCGCACATAAGAGCAAAGATTTCGGCCTGAAAAACGGTGCAGTGTCTGCCAAGTGAATAAGACTGATACAGCCTTAGCTCACGAGAATAAACACCAGCACCTGCTCGACCTTCGAGAAGGGAGCCATCAGTGTAACATACGATGCCGTCTGAAATACTTCTCTCCAGATAACCAGATGTCCACTCTTCCCGGGAAGGGAATTTCGTGGAAAATGTCCTATATGGAAAATTACAAGCAATTGTAAGATCACTTGGAGCAAGGACAACTTTGTCCCAATTCACCAAAAGTGGAAACAACGAGGTGTGTGTTGAACTGCGGTTCACAGGAGTTTCCTCTAGTAAATCGAGTACCCATAGGCGGTAAGTGCAAGAAAGTGCTTCTTGTTTGAGATGAATGTGTAGTGGGGCAACGTCAAAGAGAACTTCGAGCGCTGCCGTCGAGGGTACGTACTGTAAAAATATGTCTGTAACGCAATTTGCCCATAGTATGTGTGGGAATTGATACGGAAATTAGTTTAAGGATTCCTTTTACTATACACCTTTGAAAATTCCTTCAGCAATTTCTTTAAGAACGTTTTAAGCTATTTCTTTGTGACTTTCTTCGGTAATTCCTTTGAAATTTGTTCGGCTTTTCGGGTAGTTTCATTGATTATTTCTACGGCACTTTTTTTTTAATTTCCCGATAAGTCTTTTACAAATTGCTTGTTAGTTTCGTTAGAATTTACTCAGCAATTCTATTGAAAATTGTTTTGGATATTGTCCAGCCAATTCTTTACAAATTTATGCGGTAATTTCCTTTGAGTATTTCTTCAGAGTTGTTATGGTAATTTCTTCGAGAATATTTTGATTTTTTTTAATTTGCTGAGAAAATTACATTGAAAATTTGATATTTCTTCGGTAATTAATTTGAAATTTCTTTGGCATTTTCATAATTCCTTCGGTAATTCTATTACAAATTCAGAAATTCTTTCGGGAATTCTTTAAACAATTTATCTGGAAATTATTTTACCAATTTTTCTTCGGAAATTATTTGAATTCTTTCCTTCGACAATTTCTTTGGGAATTCCTTAAACAATTTCTCTCGAAATTACTTTGGCAATTCCTTAGCAAATTTCCCAGTTATTTTTTTTAATTCAGAAAACCCAAAAAAAAAACTGCTTAAGAAATATGAAAAATATTCAAAACTATTACAGAGCAAATTCATAAAATGATTGTCGAAGGAATTCCTAAAAATGCTGGCTCTTCTTTTGGAAGCGTGCCTAAGAAATTTAAAAATGGCATTGTTGAATTAATTAAAAAAAAGCCAAAGAAATATTTAAAAAAACATCAAAAAAGTTGGAAAAGAAATTGTTCTCCGGTAAGAATTGCCAAAGGATTTTTTTCAAAAGACTTATCTAAAGCATTTTCAAATCAGTTCCTAAAAGATTTGCCGAAGCAATTTGCAAGGAAATAAGTTTTTGAAGTAAGGAGGAGTTTCCAAAGTAATTTCCAAAAAAAGTTCGGAAGGAATTTCAAAAGTAATTGCTGGACTATTTTTCAGAAAACTTTGCTTGAAAATTTTCCAAAATAATTGACGAAAAAAAATCGAAAGAATTATCAAGAATTGGTATTTAAGTTTCCAAAGCAATTGTCGAATCAATTGAAAAAAAAACGAAGATGTTTCTAAATAATTACCAAAAAAGCTTTCAGATGGATTCCCTGAGATATTTTTGAAGAAAGTAGTAACATAGTAGAACGAAGACATAACTTTCATGATATTCTCGTGAAGCATTGCCTTCAAGTTGAACCATCTCATCAGCATCAATTTCTCCGTCACCGACATCCAAAAAGACCAAAACATTCACTTCCGTAAACGAAACCCACCCATCGAAATCGGTTTCGATTGGCCCTGCGGCGATCGTCAACTTTCGCGCGAACCGGTTGTCAGCGACGATGATGAAGCGAAAGGGAACACCCAGTGCCGGCAATCCAATCGATCCAAACAGTCGAAAGAGGTCAAACCGGGAACCTTGAGTGCAAAAATCGACTGCCAAACATGTCTCACCCGGCGATGTAGGTAAATCAATACCTACACTCTACAAGCATCTCAAGACCGGTTTGATCCGCGCGTCCTTCCTCCGAATTCTCTTTTTTTTTTTTGGACCCGTGTAAGGAGGAAAGTGATGGACGACACTGGATCGCGGCGTTGCTTACGCCGGCAACATTGTATGAAGTTGGGAACGCCCGGTCAACATCTGCCTACTTATGTGTCCCTGCCTGCCGAAAGGGTGACCTACATACGGATTCGGATTCGAAAGGGTATGGTCTCGTCACGAGAAGCTCCCAATGGGCCGAATAATTAATGGCCGTTTTTGAAACACACTTGATGATAATGATGGTGGAAGCGATTCATCTGTTTCGTACCTACAGAAAACCGATGAAGAGGAGACGCGACGAGAGTGAGAGGGGGGACACCCAGTCAGCCAATGCCGAATTTCACCAATAATGATGGTCGACAAAAGATGGAAGGCAGTGGCTTCGAAAATGCGTATCCAACTCTGAGACCCCTTACAATTACAGTGAACTTTTTTTTTGGAAATTTGCAGACAAAAGTGTTTAAATACTTTAAGAAATTTTGCAATTTGTCTCTCAGTTATTGAAATTCGGATGATATTGATCCTCCATGATCCTAATACCACAAGGTTTATGATTCATTTGGGCAGAAACATCCAATTGGGTTGTTTATTCACACTGGCTTCTCGCACGGAAGAACCTGTTCCAATCCTTATGATAGTATTTCAAGGTAAAAGTGTAAATTCTTTTCTGCAAGAATCTACAACGGATTACAAGCTGGGATTTTTTCTGACTCAGGTTTTACTTTATAATTCAGGAGTGATCATTTTGATCGTTTTTCCAGTTGTGGATCAGTCATTCTCGGCGAAAATCGCAAACTCACAGATATGGCTTATTTGTGTCAACAAGATTAGTCGCTGATTTGTGGTTATGTTCGAAGGAACTTCCAAGTGATTTGAAATACATTCTAACCCATGTAACACAGACAGAGCTAGAGCTTTAGCCTTAGTTGCTATTCCAGTTTCCACACCAAAATGCAGTTCATTTGGGATTTTATTAATTTCAAAAAATAGCTGGGAAATTTCCTAAGGATTTGCCAAAGTTGTTTTGAGCCAAATTATTGAATGTAGTCTCAAAGGAATCACCGAAGGAATATCAAAGGAAATAACCAAAGGAATTCCCATAGGAGTCTTTGAACAAATTCTGAAGGAATTATCGAATAAATTATTTAAAAAAATGCCAAAGAAACTCCAAAGTAATTGTGGAAGAAATATCCAAATAATTGCCTCAACAATTGCAAAGAAAATTTACAAAAATAATGTTTCAAATATTTTTTGAAAACAACTACCGAAAATTCCTGCCTAACAATATCTAAATAATTTTTCAATAGAATTACCGATCAAATTCTGATGAAACTACAGACCGAAGGAATTCGCAAAACATGCCAACGGAAATTACAAAAAAAAAATGCCGGAGAAATATCCAGTTTCCAAAATAAGTCACAAAGAAATCGCATAAAACGATCTTAAAGAAATTACCAAACGAATTCTCAAAAGCATAGATGGGGGGCAATAGGGTAGTAGGGCTTATGGGTTTTTAAGGGTTTCACGAGAGAAAGGGCTTCGGAAAGATTTCATGGGGCTTCGTGGAGTTTCAGCGGGTCATAAAACGTTTCTAAAAGCTTCAGTGGGGTTTTCAAGGCTTTTCAGCGGAGCTTCAGGGATTTCCAAAGGAATTCAGGAGGACTTCAAGGGAGTACTTGGGCATTTCATTGCGGTATAGGGGAGTCCCAGAGGTATTCCAAAGGATTTCAAGAGTTTAAAAAGATTTAAAAAGTTACAGGGGGCTTCAAGTGGGTTCCAAAGAAGTATCAGAAAACTTCATGGAATATAAGGGAGTTTCAGGGTATTGAATGAAGGATTCTTTCGAGGAAGGTCTCTAGAGGGCTTTAGAGGAGTTTCAGGGGGTATTGGGGATTACTGGAGGGAATCGAGGAGTTTCACATGATTTCAGAGCTTCAAAGAGGTTTCAGGTTGTTCCGGGGGACTTTCATCAAACCCCTTTAAACTCTTTTGAAAATTCTTGAAATTATCATGAAACGCCTCTGGTAACCTTCAAACCCCACTGAAACCGTTATAAAACCCTATGTAACCTACTAGAACTTCTTTGAGTTGACATTTAGCTTTTACAAAGAACAGTCGTTCTTGTGCGGTACCGCTAAGTGAAAACAAGAAAATCTTCAAAAGTCAATCGCGTAGCTATAAACTGCCTCCCTGGTGCTTAAACCCGCTGGGGAGTGGACAAAGCAGCTGAAAGATGAACGGGTATCGCAAGAACTCGTTTGTCATCGACTGCAGCGTCTTGCCAGCACGACCGAAGATGGACAAGCTCAAGGAGTTCATTTTCGACAAACTGCAGCTAACCATGAACATCATCAAGAACGTCCAAACCCTATTAACCCGAGCCCAAGCTATTATCGAAGTCGAGTCTCCAGAGTTGGTGGAGCAGATTGTCGTCCAACACAATCTGAAGCACACGATCGAGCATGAAAACAACGAGTACTTCATCCCGCTATTCCCGGCCGATGATGCAATTGAGGTTAAGGTCTCGGACCTACCTCCTCATATGCCGAACAACATAGTCGCCAAGTACTTCGCACCATACGGCGAAATTCTCTCGATCAAGAACGAGACATGGAAGGAGCATTTTCCTGGGCTACCGAACTGTGTACGGATCCTCAGAATGCGTCTCCGCAAGGCAATTCCCTCCTACGTTGCAGTGGATGGTGAAATGTCATACGTAATGTACCGCAATCAAGTTCGCACATGCAGGCATTGTGCAAATGCCCTGCATATTGGCCGTTCCTGCGCTGATGCCCGTAAGGAACACTCCCGAGACCTGAATGCGAGGCTAACGGCTGCCCAGATCGTGCAGGGAATCGTTCCACCACCCGCATCTATTGTACCAAGCACTCCAACAGAAATCACGACACCGTCATCAGATCTTCAATCAACATCTCAACCAAAACCCAACACGAGCGCCCTTCCACCAGTCCCCATCACCGAAAAGAAAATCCCGCAAGCATCTTCGCTGCCGGTTTCACGGTCATCTTCAACATCACGGATCCCCCAAACCACTATAAGTACACAAGAGCTACGTAACCCATAGTCTTCATCATCATCGATGGAGTTCAACATCTCTGAGGGAGAGATAGGAAGCCAGGAAATCATCAGCACAATGAAGCGACCCGGATCACCCCCTTCTACCGACAACTCTTCGCGCTCCAAACGCACAACTAAGAAAAAGCTGTAAAATGTTCTCACCGGTAAGCGAAGCAATGGGTATATGTCCCGCCGAAGCATCTCTAGATACTGCCATCGTTGAAAAAGTTTCACCATTCACAGTTTTCACAACCGTACAACTGACACTACCGACGGACTGTCCATTCATGATGCACTGCAGCTTACTGTTTTTCGAGGTAAGCCAAGAATGTATATGTCCGGCCGAAGTTGATACTGCCGCCGTAGTAATTAATTCACCGGTTGCAGCGCACAAACACAAACGGCTACGCTATGAACCAGACACTCCGGAAAGGCTGTGGATTATCACCGTCAATCGACTACCATCGTCGCCTTATCAAACAACACCGTGCTTCATTGACGTTCACGAATCTTACAACCCGCAACTGCTAGTCGATGAATGGATTCAGGTGAGCTCTTCTACGGATCCAAAACACAACACAGCTGTTTGTGATGTGTCAGCTGTCAACGATGACAAGAGTGTGACGGAATGTCACTTGTTATACGCTTCACATAAAGCTTCACAGAGATCGATGCAAGGCAGGGTAGCATGTACACTAGGCAAGCAAATTAATAGGGTTGTGTAATGGAGTATAGTTATAGAATTGCAACGATCAACATTGCTAACATCTCAAATGAAACAAAAATTGATGCACTGAGATCTTTTGTGCGTAGTGCAGATTTAGATGTAGTTTTGCTGCAAGAAGTTAAAGATGTTTCGCTACAAATTCCTGGATTCAGTATTGTTTTCAATGTCGATCACCAGCAACGTGGCACGGCAATTGCAACAAAAGACCTATACAAAGTTGAAAACATCGAGAGAAGTTTAGATAGTAGAATTATATCAGTTAGAATCAGTGGAGTAACGTTTATCAATATCTATGCACCTTCTGGAGCAGCACAGAGGGGAGCAAGAGAAGACTTTTTCAACACTTCTGTTGCCCATTATCTCCAGCACGCAACTAGTCAAATTATCATAGGGGGTGATTTCAATTCAGTTGTAGCTACAAAGGATGCCACCGGAAACGCTAACATTAGCCCAACGTGTAAACGGCTAATGAATGCGGCACGTTTGTCTGATTCTTGGGAAGTTTTGCATGGCAATGCGGTCCAGTTCTCCTATATACGTTCAAACACAGCATCCCGACTAGATCGAATTCTGATTTCCAACTCCTTAAAGCGCGGTTTGAGAACTAGCAACTTTTCCGTCACATCTTTCTCCGATCACAAGGCCTATATCATTCGGATAGTTTTACCAAACCTTGGCACGCCGCCTGGACGAGGTATATGGAGACTTCAACCACATGTTTTGAACGATCCGGAGATATTGGAGGAATTTTCAAGAAAGTGGGCATACTGGGCACGCTCGCGAGGCAACTTCAGATCGTGGATTGATTGGTGGATTAGATTTACCAAACCCAAGGTCATCTCTTTCCTGAAATGGCGGTCCTCTATTATCCATAGAGAATTTCGGGAAACAATTGAGTTGTATCGCAGTTGTTTACTAGATGCGTATAACAACTACTATGGGAATGCTGAACAACTTACCAACATCAACAGAATCAAGTCACAAATGCTGCGTCATCAACGATCCTTTTCGGACTATTTTCGAAGGACCAATCAAACATTCATCTCCGGGGAATCAACCACATTGTTCCATGTCGCGGAGGCATACGGAAAGCGAGCTAAAACAACAATAAATTCTCTTTCAACTGTGAATGGCGAGGATGTTGAGGACCCGAACCAGATTAGCGGAATAATACAAACCTACTTTCGAGAACTATACGCAGTTGAGGAAAGAGAGCCGTCTGAAAGCTTCAACCCCTCAAAGGCAATTCCAGCCGGAAATCCCGATAACGACAACATCATGCAACCCGTTACTACAGATGAAATTTTTGCTGCATTGAAAACCAGCGCTTCTCGGAAATCGCCAGGATCTGACGGCCTACCCAAGGAATTCTACCAAAGAACGTGGCGAATCATAAAAGACGAATTCACACATGTCATGAACGATGCTCTTCAAGGACACGCAAGCAGGGATTTCTACGACGGTATTATTGTGCTTATCAAAAAGAAAGGTCGGGACAATACTATCCATGGATACCGTCCCATTTCGTTACTGAATTACGACTACAAACTTCTTGCTCGAATAATCAAGCAACGGCTTCACAGCTTGATTCCACTAGTTCTATCGAACAACCAAAAGTGTTCAAATGGTAACAAAACTATATTTGAAGCTACTAGTCGAATACTTGATGAAGTTTGTAGTTTGAAACACCGTCGCAGAAGTTCATTGTTAGTCTCATTTGACTTTGATCATGCATTCGATCGAGTGAGTCATCAGTTTCTCAGAGAAACCATGACAAAAATGAATTTCAACCCGCAACTTGTCGAACTGCTGTCAGCAATATGGAACCAGTCCTTCTCCAAAATTCTGGTGAATGGGCGCCTTACGCAACAGTTCAAGATTGAAAGATCGGTACGACAGGGAGATCCATTATCCATGTATCTCTTTGTGATCTATCTGCAGCCCTTGCTGGACAACATCAAACGAAGTTTTCCAAATGCAGTTCTCAATGCGTATGCAGATGATATCTCGATGTTCATGGATAATGAAGTAATGGTTGTGGCTGTAACTGAAATTTTTCAACATTTTGGTGCAACCTCTGGGGCCATTCTAAACAGACGAAAAACTGCTGCGATTATGATCGGCAACGTGAACCTAACAGGCGCAACGGAATGGCTAAATATAGAAAATTTCATCAATATCCTCGGAGTTGTGTATGGCGAGAATGTCCAGCAAGCCCGGAAGAAAAACTGGGAAAACGTTCTACAAGGCATCAAGACTAGAATTTGGTTCCAGAATCCTAGGAAATTGAACATCATTCAGAAAGTAATTTTGCTGAATGCGTACATTAGCTCCAAGCTATGGTACATGGCATCGAACATAGCGATTACTCAGACGTATATAAACAAAATACGAACTGAGTACGGAAAATTTATTTGGTACGGACAGCCTCTGCAAAGAATAGCATTTGCGAGCCTCATCTTACCAAAGATCCGAGGTGGTCTGAACTTACATTGTGTAGAGAGAAAAGCTACAGCGCTGCTTACCAATCGTCAAATGTCCCTGACAGATGAGCTTCCATTTCTTCGAAGTTTTCTACTAGATCGGAACATCCCAATACCGATAGTGTGCAACCACATTACAGTAGCTATCAACCAACTAGCAACTCTACCGGACCACCTTCAAGATGCCTTGTCGTCGCAAGGTATATATCAACACCTCATAGCACAGCTTCCTGACCCAGGGTTTATGTCAGCACAACAACGAAATTGGGGAACAGTGTACAGAAATCTTCACTCCAGTGGGTTAACTTCTCAGGAACGATCTATCTGGTATACCATTACGCACAAAAAAATCAAACATAAAGAACTCCTTTTCATAAGAAACGTGATTGATGATCCTAACTGTGACGATTGCCCTGGAGAACCCGAAACAGTTGTTCATAAAATTTTTCGATGCCAACGTGTACGTGAAATTTGGAGATATCAAAGGCGCAGAATTATAGTAGAAGCACCTTGTCTGAATAGGTACGAACCAGAAGACTTTATATACCCCGTTCTGAGACAGCTGAATAGGAATTGTAAACGTAGCATAATGAAACAGCTGGCTAAATATTTTTGTTACATAATAGAAACACCAGAAAACAATATAGGTTTAGATAATTATGTATTTTATATATCTATAGGTTAGACGCAATAAAAGGATTTTACAAAAAAAAAGAACTTCTTTGAACACCATGAAATTTCTTGGCCCTCCTTGAAATCTTATGAAACCACCTGAAACTCCTCCAAAATTCACACTGCAACTTCTTGTAAACTTCTGTGGAGACTTTTATTTTTGTGAAAACATTTCAAATTATATAAAGACTTTTGAAGATATAAGTTTTATAATTGAATATTGTATTTTTAAGGCACTTAATTGAGTGGGGTCAAAACAGAAATAAAAACATATCGAGTAATTTTTTGAACTAAGGGTTTAAATGGGACTCATATCTTTCAATCTTCTAATTTTGCAATCTTTCTATCTTCCAATCCTCCCATCTTCCTATCTTCCTCTCATCCTATTTTTCTATCTTCATCTCTTCCTGTCTTTCTATCTTCCTCTCATCCTATCTTGCTATCTTCCTATCTTCCTATCATCCTATCTTCTAATTTTCCTATCTTCTTATCTTCCTATCTTCAGATCTTCACATCTTCCAATCATCTTCCTATCTTCCTATCTTCCAATCTTCTAATTTTCCAATCTTCCAATCTTCAATTCCTCCTATCTTCCTATCTTCCTCTCTTCCTATTTTTCTATCTTCTTCTCTTCCTATCTTCCTCTCATCCTATCGTGCTATCTTCCTACCTTCCTATCTACCTATCATCCTATCTTCCTATTTTTCTATCCTCCTATCTTCCTATATTCCTCTATCTTCCTATATTTCTATCATCCCATCTTCCTATCTTCCTGTATTCCTGTTTTTCTATCTTCCTATCTCTTTCTTTCTTTCTATATTCTATTTTCTACCTTCTATCTTAGATCTATCTTCTACATTCTTCTCCCTTTTGTTTCCTACTTTCTTTAATTATCCAACCTTACATCTTCTGTCTTCTAACTTTTATCTTGTATCTTCTATCTGCGGCAATTCAGTATTCAAAATGGTTGGATATATCAATTTTAATACTCCATAGAGTGTAGATTCAGTTTTCTTCAGGGAAATTGCGCAACGGTAAACCCAAAATACCTGGCACTGCTGCAGTTTTCAAACGGAACGTTTACCTATTCCGTGGAAGGCATCTCTCTAGCAGCCTAGCTAGACCTAACCAAACACGGCCGGAATGCAACCAATACCACCAGCACTAGGCGCGCGCGTGCAAAACTCGATGTGCAAAGTGAAAGAAAATTGCGCTTGCCAATTGGAGCACATCATCATCATCGCATCGGTGGGCGAAGCAAACCAGTAGTGCGGCGAGCAGCAGCAGCGCACGAACGCACATACCAATCATACGCAGCATTGAATCGCTGCTGCTGCAACTGATGGTACCTAGGAACAAGTTCTCCACCACGCGAGCGAGAACTTCACTCACTCGCGGACTCGCGCTATTCCACCTCGGCTAGGCTCTAGATCATCGAATAGGTAAGGCAAATTAGTTCCAGTCAGCTGATCGCCATAAATTCGATCTAGTACGGCTGTGGCGGTGGCGCGTCGCGGCCTTGGCCCTCCCAGATGATCGATTAACCCCGACTCTCGAGTCGACTCAAGGCGGACGATGAGGAGGAGGAACCGATCGTTTTTTCGGAAGATCAATTAGCTTGTGGTTGTTCTGTTAGAACACCCTCTTCAAAGGAGGGGAGAGAGCGCTAGGTTGGCCTAGCATGATGAGATGTGGGTTTCGAACAGAGAGATGCGGAGGAAGTATGAACCTCCGCCGGATGATTCATCATTTTTCAAGTTGACTGTTTTGAAATTGCTCGAGTCCAGGCCGACGTCGACGCAGTCTGTGAGTCTCTAGAGTCTAGATCAAGAGCATGTTTAGCAGAGGAGGATCTGAAAAAAAAACGAATGGTGATGCCCACCACTTCATCACAAGTGTGTTCGTTTATACTACACTCGATGCAGGGGAAAAAGGTTAACGCACCTACGCCCCCTTAGTTTTGGCCTTTCTTGGAGTTAGTTGGAACGTCGTCGTGGAGATCGGTTTCAACGTCTCATCAGCGGTTGAGAAAAGTGGTTATTAGTAGCTCAAAAGTGTGGGATTGGTCGTGGATTACACCGTGTTAATGGTGTTTGAATTGGGTTTTGGAATGAAATGTTCTACTGGAAGACGAAAAAAAATTTCGATGCATTTTTGAATACTTACTCTTAAATTATGAACAGAACTTCCTTCTATCTTCAATCTTCAATCTTCTATCTTCCTATTTTCCTATCTTCCTATCTTCCTATCTTCCTATCTTCCTATCTTCCTATCTTCCCATATTCCTATCTTCCTATCATCTTCCTATCTTCCTATCTTCCTATCTTCCTATCTTCATATTTTCCTATCTTCCTATCTTCCCATCTTCCTATCTTCCTATCTTCCTATCATCTTCCTATCATCTTCCTATCATCTTCCTATCATCTTGCTATCTTCCTATCTTTCTATCTTTCTGTCTTCCTATCTTCCAAACTACTTATCTTCCTATCTTTCAATCTTCCTATCTTCCTATCTTTCAATCTTCCTATCTTCCTATCTTCTATTTTTTATCTTTCATCTTCTATCTTCTTTCTTCTATCTTCTATCTTCTATCTTCTATCTTCTATCTTCTATCTTCCTATTTTCCTATTTTCCTATCTTCCTATCTTCCTATCTTCCTATCTTCTTATCATCCTATATTCCTATTTTCCTATCTTCCTATCTTCCTATCTTCCTATCTTCCTATCTTCTTATCTTTCTATCTTCCTATCTTTCTATCTTCCTATCTTCCTATCTTCCTATCTTCCTATCCTCCTATCTTCCTATCTTCCTATCTTCCTAGCTTTCTATCTTCCTATCTTCATATCTTCCTATCATGCTATCTTCCTATCTTCCTATCCTCCTATCTTTCTACCTTCCTATCTTCCTATCTTTTATCTTCCTATCTTCCTATCATGCTATCTTTCTATTTTCCTATCTTCCTATCTTTCTACCTTCCTATTTTCCTATCTTCCTATATTTCTATCTTTCTACCTTCCTATCTTCCTATCTGCCTATATTCCTATCTTTTATCTTCAAAAAGCCTACCCAGTCAACCAGTGATCGTATAAGATGTTGCATTAGATGTTGAAGTGAAGGCGATATGCGTACATTTTACATGCGCCTAAATGGAGACATGCACGCATATCGCCTCCACTTCATCAGCTTATGAGACATCTTATACGATTACTGGTTGTCTGGGTATTCCTCTTTATTTCTCTGTTTTCCTTTTACTTTCTCATTCTTATTAGTTGTAACTCGCGCTGAAGGAAGATTCCCTGTAGAAATCCCTGGAGGAATCCCTGGAAATCACAGAAAAATCCCTAAAATAGTCCAAAAAGAAATCCCGTACAGCATCCCTGATGAGTTCCTCAAAGGAATCCCGGCTAGAGGTTTGGCAGGAATTTCTTAAAGTATAATTACAGAAATCCCGGGAGAAATAATAGGAGAAATCCCTTGAGGAATTCTAAGAAAACGGAAAGAATCTTTGAAGAGACCCCAGCAGAAATTCCAGCGCAAATACTTAAAAGAATCCCACCAAGATTCCCTGGAAGAATCTTTGGAAAAATACCAGGAGGAATCTTTAAAGAAATCCTAGTAGAAGCCCTTAAAGGAATCCTTTACGAAATCCCTGAAGGGATCTTTGAAGGTATTCCAGCAGTACTTCAGGATTTACTACAGAGAATGCCGACTGGAACACTTGAAAGAATCCATGAAGGAATCTGGGGAGGATTCCCTAAAGAAATTCTGGGAGGAATATCTAGAAGAATCCTGAGAGGAATCTCGGTTGGAAGCTCGAAATACCTGAAAGGTTAGAATACCTGAAAAATCCTTTCGGGATTTTCAAAAGCAATCCCGGCAAAAATTCCTGAAAAAAGTTTTGAAGCGATTCCGTAGAGAATACCTGATGAAATCCTTGGAAGAATAACGACTAAAAGGAAATGTTGAAGTAAAGTTCGGGATTTTTTTAAGGAATACTGTCGTCCCTATCCTTTACCCTAAATCATACTCGAAACGTGACGATATGTAATCTTTGCGGCAACGCTTGCGCAACCTAGTGAACCAGTCACATATTAAATTGTCCACTATGAACAAGGTATGGATGTGATATATAACTTCTCAGAAGATAGTATTCTAAAGATTTGAACAATTCTGGAGATCTTCACGTCAAAAGGACTGTCTTATCAATAGGACGTTGGGCGGATATGGGTTAAATAAAAAAGTGTACGATTCAATGGAAGGAAATGAGCTTTGGCAGATAATGTCAGAGCATGGTTTTCCAACGAAACTAATCAGGCTTATACGCACAACGCTAGATGGATCCAAAAACAAAATATTCGGATCTTGAGCTTGAGCTTGATTGACCGCCCGTAGTTGCTACTCCAGTATCGCCATATCAACTACACTCCTACAAAAGGAAGCAATTTTCTATGTTTAGGCGAGAATGGCGCCTGCTACGTCAAGTTGCAGGTCAATGTGGGGCAGGGAAAATGACAATTGAAATCGCTTGCCCAAATGGGAAATGATCATTTTTGGGCACAGGTTCACGCATTGGTGCACGGATGCCAAGCGTAAAGTGATACATTGTGTGAAGATTATTGTGAAGCGGCACAGTTGGCTTGGTTGCATAACTTGTGGGCGTTATCCATTTCTGGTTCTAGTGACGGCTACGAACATACGAATATACATGAGATGTGTATGTAGAGAAGAGAGAGAAAGTAGATAGAAAGATACAAAGTAGGTGGAAAGGGACGAGCCAGGGATTGAACCCAGGACCATAACCCAGGCATATGAATCAGAAGCGGTAGGCAATGCAGGACAGATCATCGATCGTAGGGCAGTGGAGAAAGCTTTAGCTCCTCTGAAGAGGGAATCAGCGAGGATAGGCATGACAATTAACTCCACCAAGACGAAGTACATGATTGCTGGTAGAGACAGTGACAGGACTAGTAGTATAGCACTTTAGTACCAAATCAAATCATCATGGAAAAGATCTAACACATTCGGCAACATCAACGTAAAAATAAATCAACTCCGTGATGGTCGATTACTCCCGGTGTGTGCACTTGGCGTGGAATGACCCCTGTTAAACCTCAAATTAACGATCATTTCGTCCAGCTTCGTACACACTTCGGTTAATATCGAACGCATTCGTGTGCTATCAAATTCCAAAACAACCAACCAGCACCAATCGCGTCTAGCTTGGCTTTGGCGTGCTTGAACAACCGTCCCCGGTCGTTGTTTTAGGCTCTCTGACGTCAGATCACGATCGTTTCGCATCGCTGCCTTCCATCAGCCAAAGTTTCTCATCCGAAACTGTAGCTCTAGTGTACTACTACGTACCACCACCACTAGTTCAGCGGCAATCATCATCTTCATTGTCAACCACCAACCATATCGGCGAATTCAGGCAATAGGACAGATCGTTGAAGTACTAGATTTGTAGTAATGAGCTGAATTTTAGTATGGTGAGAAGGTCAGTTCTCCGTTTCTGCAATGAAATGGTACAAAAAGCGTAGGTATTATGATTCCTTGCCTAATTTGATGCTGTTTGAGCAAAACTTTGGGCAACAGTGTTGTTGTTTTCTCCATTTCTTGCAATATAAACAACATAGTTATCCAAAGTTTTGCTCAAACAGCATCAAATTAGGCAAGGAATCATAATGCCCACGCTTTTTGTACCATTTTGTTGCAGAAACGTAGAATTGACCTTCTCACCATACTAAAATTCAGCTCATTACTACAAATCTAGTACTACACCGAACGTGCCCCATAGATTGATGATATGTATGTGTAGGTATAGTGTATAGAGCCAGTGTCCGTAAAACCACAAATTGGATCGACGACAAAGACGCCGATGGATTGATGGAAGAAGACGTATGTAGTTGGAAAAATATGGCAACCAACCAGCCAGCCATCGAGCCAATATGGCGGCGCAAGTGCGCCGCATTGTTGCCGAGAGCTAGCTGGTGGTACAATCATATCGAAGCGCATATAACAACCAAGAAACTGTGATGAGCTCATTGTGGGGGTTGCTCGATGCATTTGGAAATCGATTTGCGGAGTTTCCAGAAGAAAATGCTTCGTTCTTCAGTGCAGAGGTTTTGCGGATTTGATATACAAAAATAGAATGGTTTTTGTCTCTCTTGAATCTCCTATCTCTCTTATCTTTGCTGGTTCTCTATCTCTCTTGCCTTTTTGTCTCTTTTATCTCTCTTGCCTCTCTTGTCTCTCTTATCTCTGTTATCTGTTGTCTCTCTTGTCTTTTTTGTATCTCTCTAATCTCTCGTATGTCCCATATCTCTGTTGTCTCTCTAGTCTCTCTCGTTTTTCTTGTCTCTCTTATCTATGATGTCTCTATTGTCTCTCTTGTCTTTTCTGTCTCTCTTATATCTGTTGTATCTTTTGTATTTTCTGTCTCTGTTGTATCTCTTGTCTCTCTGATATCTCTTATATCTCTTATCTCTCTCGTCTCTCTTGTCCCTCCTATCTCACTTATCTCTTTTATCTCTTTTATCTCTCTTATCTCTCTTATCTCTCTTATCTCTCTTATCTCTCTTATCTCTCTTATCTCTCTTATCTCTCTTATCTCTCTTATCTATCTTATCTCCCTTATCTCTCTTATCTCTCTTATCTCTCTAATCTTACTTATCTCTTTTAGCTCTCTTATCTCTCTTAACTCTCTTAATTCTCTTATCTCTCTTATCTCTCTTATCTCTTTTATCTCTCTTATCTCTCTTATCTCTCTTATCTCTCGTATCTCTCTTATCTCTTTTATCTCTCTTATCTCTCTTATATCTCTTATATCTCTTATCTCTCTTATCTCTCTTATCTATCTTATCTCTTTTTTCTCTCGAATCGAGGGATGAGAGGAATACAGGCACAGGTAACCAGCAAAAAGTTCAAGAAATTTCACACTTCTAAGGTGTCTCATAACAAGGCAAGAAACCTGAAGAATACAAAGAAAAAGTTAACCAGCTCTCGCTCGAATGTCTCATCATAAACTAATTTGGAACGATTGGATCATTTGCACCTCGCTCAAGCGTTCTGAAACAAAGAGGTTGAATAAATAATCATCCTAAATTCCTGAAGGAGTTAAAGAGCTTTCGTCCAAAAGTAGAGCTGGAAATCCAGTGTCAAAATCGTAAGAGCAACACCCATTTATGTGTAAGCAAGGGGCCGTTCATAAACCACGTAGACTTTTTGGGGGGAGGGGGGGGTCTGGTCAAAGTCTACGATCCATACAAATTTCAAAATTTTTATATGGACAAAAGTTTACGAGGGGGGAGGGGGGGGTCTAAGATTGCCAAATTTTGGTCTACGTGGTTTATGAACAGCCCCCAATGTGTGTGTGTCCCAGTCTTAACCGTATCAATCCATAACCAACCAGCTTGAACAACTCTAATCTATCTATTTTAGATACTTGTTGGCACTACCTATTAGCACATTAGTACATTTTGATGTGAATGTCAAGAAAAGAAATAAAATTGTTGTATAACCAAATTATTCGAACTCGAGTGGGACACACATGTGCAAACAAATGGGACACACATAGAAATGACAAACAATCGGAATGGCAAAACCCTGGAAAAATGTCAACTTCAAAAGGCTTCGTGTATCAACTTGATCAAACATTAATCAAACCATGCCTTAGTCTGGAGGTGAATCAAATATGAAGCTGGTTATTAAGTCAGGGAGGAACATTTCCTCCTCAGGTTTACAACCTGACCTTGGAATCTTACCGGTAAGGTGTATATTACTTGAATAAAGATGCTTACCTGCAAGAAAGCAGAAAGAAAAGAAATAAATTAATATCATATGTCATTTCATAGCAGTTAATTCGAGTGCAAGCTCGAATCGCAATTATCATGTCTCTCTCTCTCTCTCTCTCTTCTTGGCGTAACGTCCTCATTGGGACAAAGCCTGCTTCTCAGCTTAGTGTTCTATGAGCACTTCTACAGTTATTAACTGAGAGCTTCCTCTGCCAATGACCATTTTTGCATGCGTATATCGTTCGGCAGGCACGAAGATACTATATGCCCAAGGAAGTCAAGGAAATTTCCTTTACGAAAAGATCCTGGACCGACCGGGAATCGAACCCGTCACACTCAGCATGGTCATGCTGAATACCCGTGCGTTTACCGCCTCGGCTATATGGGCCCTATGCAATTATCATATAGATAAGCTTAAAAACTCTGGAATCCCATCCCCTCCTCCACACCTTTCGAAACCTTTTTGAAACCTCTAGAGTCACTCTAAAATCCTTCCAAAACTTTGTAAGAGCTTTTGCGACCCTCTGAAATCCTTTTGAACTTATCGGAAGCTCCTGTAGCCCCATTTAAATCCCTTGAAACCCATAGAAAATCAATGAGGTAAAGACGCTGACACGAACAAGTTCCCCTTAAATCAACTGAAACCCTCCAAAAATTATAGGGAGTTCCAGGAGCGTTCCAGAAGTGTTCAAGGGGTTTCATGAGTGCTACAGGGGATTTCAGGGGCGTTCCATAGGGTTGCGGGCATTCCAGCAGGTTTCACGAGGTTCTAGGCTAGAGGTATCCCGCAGGTGTTTCATGGGGCTTTAGGAGTTTTCAGGGACGTTCCATGGGATTTCAGAGACAATTCAGGGTGATTTGGTGGGTTTCGGAAGTTTAAGGGGCGTTCAGCGGGTTTCAGGAGCGTTCCCGGGAATTTCAGGGGTGTTCCAGGAAGACCCTGGGAGTCCCAGGTGTGTTCCGGGGGTGCTGCAGAAGGTTTCAGAAACGTTCCAGAGTATTCCAATTTCCGAAAGCGTTCCAGGGGTTTTAAGGGTTTTCAAGAGCATTCAGCGGGAGTGAGGGATGTTCCAGGAAGTTAAAGAGGCCTCAGTGGCGTTTTAGGTTGTTTCAGAGGCGTTCTATGGGGTTTCAGGGACATTTCAGAGTATTCCAGGGGATTTCAGGGGGTTTCCGGAGCGTACCAACGGTTATCAGGAGAGACGAACCAGCCAAGTGCTGAAAGTCTCTTTAATAAAGACAAATCAATCAATAAACGGTTATCAAGAGATTTCAGAGGTGTTTCATGAAATTTCAGAAGCGTTCCGTGGGGTGTCAAGCTCATTGCAGGGTGTTTCAGCGGCCTTTAGGGGGTTCCAAGTGGCTACATGGGCGTTTTAGGGAGCTTTCAGGGGCCCCGGGGGATTCCAGGTGATTCAGGATTGTAAGATGGGGTTTCAGTGACGTTCCTGAGTGTTTCAGCACATTTTAGGGTGTTTCAGGGGCGTTTCAAGGGTTTTCAAGGGGTTTCAGCGACGTTCCAGGGAGTTTCAGGAATATTTCAAGGGTTCTCTGAGGCCCCATGGAGTTTCAGGGACATTCTCGGGTGGCTAAGTCACCCTTCAAAGCTATGCTAACCCGATCAAAGCTATGCTAATGATCTCGACGTTACCTGGGTATTTTTCTACAACCGTGGAATTATATACCAAATACAAATAAAAATAAATATCTCAGCATTAATTGTTCGTTCAAATGACTCTCAACTCTATTACAGCCAATTGTCTGCATACATTCACTTTAATTCTACTTCAAAGTTCTCTAGAAAAGGGTTTGCCTCTGAGTATTTGAGATGCCGCCAAGGGGATTTCCTGGGGTTTCAGAGGAGCCTAAAAGAAGGAGGTTTCAGGGATGTTTCGGGGAACTCCAGGGAAGAGGGCATCAATTAAAATATTAACGAGTTTTAGGTGCGCTTCAGGGCCATTTCAGGGGAATTGTAGGAGTTTTCAAGGGTTAGGCATTTGTTTTATAGTGTTTAAAGTCCTTTCAGAGGCGTTTCGAGAAGTTTAAAGGGCATTGCAGAGCGATTTAGGACCTCCAACGTTGTACCAGAAAACCTCTAAAACGCTAAACTAATCTGAAACCCTTTAGACCATCCTAAATCAATTCCCTGAAACCCCTGAATCCAACAAAGAATCCCTGAACGCTTACACACTATGGAAAGCCCTGAAACCGGCTTTGACAACCTAAAACACACCTGAAACCCGCTTGAAATGCCCTGAAATCTCTAGAAACCCCCTGAAATCCCCTGGAGCACCCTATGTTGTCCCGGAGACCCACTGAATTTCCTATGAGTCCCCTTGAGATTCCCTGACACGTCCCTGAGACCTCTCCAGATACCCCTTGAGACTCCCTGAAATCCCCTAAAATCTTCTTGAAACACCCCCGGAAACCCCTGAAAACCCCCTGAAAACCCTCTGATTGGTTTTGAATCCTCCTGAGAACACCTAAAACCCCCCTGAAACCATCTGAGACCCAGGAAGCTCCCTGAAACTAACTTTGACACCCTCGATACCCGTATAGCCGAAGCGGTAAACGCACGGGTATTCAGCATGACCATGTTGAGGGTGACGGGTTCGATTCCCGGTCGGTCCAGGATCTTTTCGTAAAAGAAAATTTCCTTGACTTCCTTGGGCATAGAGTATCTTCGTGCCTGCCACACTATATACGCATGCAAAATGGTCATTGGCAGAGGAAGCTCTCAGTTAATAACTGTGGAAGTGCTCATAGAACACTAAGCTGAGAAGCAGGCTTTGTCCCAATGAGGACGTTACGCCAAGAAGAGAGAGAGACCCTCGATACCCACCGAATCTACCTGAAACATCTCGAAATGCCCCTTAAAAATGTCCTGGGTGCGTCTGAGATCCCCTAAAGCGTCCCTGGAACACTTCCTGGGGTCTTCAAGGGGCTTAAAGGGTGTTCCAGGGAGTGTCATGAGCGTTCCATAAAGTTTCATGGAGAATCAGGAGGTTATATAGGCGTCCCATGGGTGCTCCAGGGGGTTTCAGAGGTGGTCCATGGGGTTTGGGACATCGCGGCCGTTCCACAAGGTTTCACGAGATTTTGGAGGCGTTCCAGAGATGCTCCATGGAGTTTTAGTGGCGTATCTGTGGCGTTTCAGGTGGTCCCCTAGAGTTTCATTGGTGCTCCAGGGAGTTCCTGGAGAATTTAGACGTATTCCATGGAGTTTTAGGAAATTTCACGAGCGTTCCAGATGTTGTCAAGGGGCTTCGAGGGCTTTTCATAGGGTTTTGGGGTGCTCCAGGGAATTTCAGGTGGTTTTAGAGGCGTTCAAAGGGTGCTCCGGGCGTTCAGAGTCGTCCAATGGGGTTTCAGGGTGAAACGTATTTCAGCGAGTTTCAGAAACGTCCATGGTATTTTCAAAGGGTCTCAAATAGGATCCAAGAAGTTTTAGGGATGTACCAGGGAGTATCAGAGGTGTTCGAGAATATTTCATGGGTTTTTAGAGACGCTCCGGGTGATTCAGTGAGTTTCAGAGGGTCGTCACAAGAGCGGGAATTGAGTTGTTTCAGGAGTCTTCGGTATTCTGAAATCCCATGGCCATTCCACAGAGGGTTAAGAAGCATTCCATGGGGAATGTTTCAGCAGGTTTCAGGAGGTTTCAGGAGCGTTCCAGAGGTTTTCTATGGGGTTTCAGGGGTGTTCTAGAGAGTTTCTGAGGTGTTCCATGGAGTTGCAGGGGCCTGGAGCCTTCCAGGGGTGCTGCAGGGGGTCTCAAGGGATTTCAGGGGCGTTCCTTGAAGTTGAGGGATGTTCTTTGGGATGATCAAGGGTGTTACAGCGGGTATCAGGAGCGTTCTAAGGGTTTTAAAGGGGCTTCAGGGTTGTTCCGTGGGGATTCAGGGGGTTTTAGCTGAAGAAGCGTTACAGGGGTTTTCGAGAGTATTCCAGGGGCGTACCAGAAGTATTACAGAAGGTTTAAAGCGTTCCATAGGATGAAACAATTCCAGGTATTTAAAGGGATTTCAGGAGGATTCAGAAGCGTTTCAGAGGTTACTAAAGGGTTTCTGGTGTATTGCATGGAGTTTCAGTAGATTAAGATGAGCCAGTCTAATGATGCGTTTAACGTTTGGGTTCCAGACATGCGATACAAACGTTCTGTTCTCCCTAAAAAAAGGAATTTTAGGTAAATCAAATTCAATGTGGAGTATAAGTAAGACGTTAACTGAATATATTTCTATTTCCGTGGAATTATGCACGGAAAAAAACCAAAAACAACTATGAAGAAAGATCTTTACAAACGGAGAAACTTTGAGAGCCATACGAAAGTATTCTGGCTGGAAATCCGGAGAAAAGTTTAAGTTAAAGGCTCACGGAAGTTTTTTTGAAGAAAATATAGGAGAAACCTCTCCTGGGGAAGTCCCAAGAAGAATGGCGGAATAAAATCTTTAACAGAAATCCCTTTAAAAAACTTCAAGAAAAATTTCGACTCTAGGAGCAATATTCCAAAAACCTCTGGAAAAAATCTGAAAAATTCAAGAAACATCAAGATCCTCTGAAACGATTCCCGGAAACAAGTACAAAGTAGAATTTAGACAAGATGTCGGTAGGAATCCGGATGAAACTCGGAAAGGAATTAAAAAAGAATACCAACAAATATGGCGGCTGGAATTCCAAGATGGCGGCCAAAACAACAGAACGTATGCTATTTAACGGCAATGCTGCTTCGGATACTATGCAATAAGGGTGGGGGTGTTTATCGATCGGCCTTGATGATTTGATTGATTGTTTTGACTTTATTAAAGAGACTTTCAGGCCTTGATGAGTAGAACCCAGAAATAAATATCCTACGCCATTTTGAAAACCAATATGGCGGACCATAATCCAAAATGGTGGCCACGGAATGGTATTTTTTTAAATTGGAAAAATGCAATATGGGTATCCATCGATCGAGCTCGATGAGTAGAAATCAAAAATCGATATTTGACGCCATTTTGAAATCTAAGATGGCGGCGGACCATAATCCAATATGGCGGTCACGGAATGGTAGCTAGAGCTATGATACCATGCAATGGCTTGATGCAGTGCTTCCCAAACTGTGCGCCGCGGCGCCCTGGTGCGCCGCGAACATTCTTCAGGTGCGCCGCAGGATCTTGAATCAAAACCAATAGATCAAACTCTAATTTTTCAAAACATGATACACCTTTTATATGTTTTTGATTTATTTAGTAAAACTAGTGTGGCCTCCCAACCTTTTATAATTCAATTCCAAATCCTTGTCTTCTTGAGGAAGACTTCGAAAAAGAAAGTCACGCAAAGGGAGTTTTCCTCTTCCAAAATTTTAATTGAAGTAAATATTTGACGAAACCTTGAATTTTCAAGTGCACAAATTAGAAAACCTGGTGGAGCGGACCTGGTGTGATGGTTAGAACACTTGACTATCACGCCGAGGACCTGCGATCGAATCCCACTCCCGACAAACTCGCCAAATGTGAGTTCTTCCTTCGGAAGGGAAGTAAAGCGTAGGTCCCTAGATGAACTAGCCCAGGGCTAAAAATCTCGTAAATACAGATAAAAAAAAATTAGAAAACCAAAACTTCGGTTTGCGCTGAAAAGATGATCGAAAAGTTTCCTGTTGGTGATAGCTTATTGATTAACTTTGCAGCGCAAATCAACATTCAGACCTTCAGATTTGTACTTGAGGTTTGGCGTTGTCATATCTCCACTTTAAAAAATAAATATTCCATAGTCTTCTAATGTTTTACAGAACTTGCGATATCCTAATAAAAGTTTTGGATTTTTACCAAGTTTTTGAATTGCGGGATTCTAAAAATGTTCTTTGAGATTCAGAAATTATTAAACAACAATATATTATTCAGTTTGGTTTTTGAATTTATCATTAGCATGTTATTCAAATTAAATATTTAATGGACTTTTTGAAGTTCTTTCTAGAATTATTACTGTCAATCATGGCCTTCATGCTGTTTCAAACGTTTTGGGACAATATTTTTATTGACATCACTATCGTAAAGCAATTCTAAAACGAAAAAAAAAACTTATCGCCGTCAGTTGTCCAGACAGGTTCTAGATAATCTGTTTTTATATCTTTTTTTCCAAATTTCAGGAAATTGCTTCATTTTGAAAATATCCCCACAAAATATTTTGTTTGTAAAGTTCTGTGAATCTTCAAGTAATTTTCGTTAAAACAATTCATTTTAAGAACCTTTATTTCAGACTTGAAGAAAACATAACATAGACGGATTTTTTACGATTTGTATTTGAAATTTTGAACTGAAAGAGTTAAAATGATAAAAAATCTTTGTTAAAAGTTGTTGGTGCGCCGCGACATTTTCGAACTTTTCAAAAGGCGCCGCGATAGCAAAAAGTTTGGGAACCTCTGGCTTGATGAGTAGATGTTAGAGGACTGGATAAAGGGTAAGGTAGATGGCAGGGTAGAGGGTAGGGCAGACGGTGAAGGAGACAGTCGGGTAGTGAGTTTCGGTGAAGAATAGGGTAGAGGGTTAGGGTAGAGGGTAGAGTAGAGTAAAATAGACGGTTTTTGGGTAGGGTAAATGATAGGGTATATAGTAAGGAAGACGTATGATGAAGAGTAGAGTAGAGGGATGAAGAACAGGATGACCCAGGGTAGATGGTAGAGTAGAGTATAGAATGGTAAGTAGAGGATTAGGGTAGAGAGTATGGTAAACGGTATGACTGAGGGTTTGGGTGGTTTTACGAGTGTAGGGTGGATGGTTGCGGTAGAAGGTAGTCTTGGTAGGATTGAGGATTGGGATAGAGCGTAAGATAGGGGGTTGGTTAGGATAGATGGCAGGGCAAACGATAAGCTAGAGGGTTAGGATAGAGAGTAGGGTGTAGAAATGAGATGAGATGAGATTTTCTCTAGATACCTTCAGGAATTCTTTCCGGTATTTCTTCAGGAATTCCTCTTGAGAATCTTCCCAGGATTCCTCCTTCCAGAATTCCTGTAGGGATTGCTGCTGAGATCTCTTCAGGAATTTCTGCGTGGATTATTATAGAAATCCTGAAAGGATTCTTCTATGAACAGAATAGCATTCATATATGAAAGAATATAGGTTTCCGCCGAAATTTCTTCAAGTAATCCTGGATTCTTTCCGAGCTTTTTTTTCAGGAATTCTTCAATAATTCCCTACGGAATTTCTTTTATGATTGTTTCAGGGATTCCTGCTCAGCTTCCAGCTGGGATTTCTGACATGATTCCTCTAATGATTCAATCAGGTATTCTCTACGGGATTTCTTCAGGAATAACTTCGGGGATTTCTGCCGTGATTGTTCTAGAAAGGAATCTTAGGAATCCTAGCCTACATTCCTTCAGGGATTCCTGCTGGAATTACTTCACGAATTCGTTCTGGTTATGTTTCAAATATTGCTGTCAAGATATATTCAGAGAATCCAATGAGAATTCATTTAGGTATAAGTACCAGGATTCCTGCTGGTATTTCTTGAAAGATTCTTCCCGGGATTTTTTCAAGGATTATCCTCGGAGTTTCTCCTGTGATTTCTTCACTACTTTCTCCCGGGATTTCTCAGTGATTCTTTCAGGGATTCCTGCCGAATTTCCAGCTGACAGGATTCTTCCTGATATTTTTCTCGGAATTCCTGTATGGAATCCTTCCAGGATTCATATTTCGAACTGACAAAATTATCATAAAAGTTTATTAGAATAATTTCGATCGGAGAAGCAAGGACAGACCCACGATCGTCTTAATTGGCATGCACCAGTCATGCGGAAATGTGTTCGTTCGAAAATGTGAAATTGAAATCGCAACAAAAAAAAACCCCAAAACACGGAAGTCGCGAAAGGTCGCATCCACGACAATGTCGGCAACGACGACGACGATCCAGATTGTGTCAGTCAATCCACGCGAAATCCGTGCGATGAAGATGACTCGACTGCTAACTGCTGCGACGACATTCGCGCGTGTCGATCGTTGGAGTGTGACAAAGTCACGACTCTTGCCCCCATTTCTTGGTATCTATCTACAACATACCGAACCGAGGCACATTTGGATTTGTTCCCGGTGCGGTGGTGCTAATCGGTTTGAACACGAATGTCTTTTTTGTTTTTGCAGTGCAGAAGGAATAGCTGCACTGAGACAAAAGTTTCATACGATTTCCGCGAGGCTTGTGAAATGAATTACATAAGAATGTTTTGGATTACAATGTGTTGGCGTTACAAGTTCTAGACCACGTTTTCTTTATTCAGGAATAAGGCTTACAACAATCATTTCATAACATTGTCCCCACAGTGGTACGTACGAGAAATCTTATTAGGGAGGTGATGTTCGACGCAAAGCATTGCACTGCTCCAACCAGCGGAGGCGGTAGCATCCGTGCTACGACCTCGGCTACCCTTGCCACCACAGCAGCTACGATCGGTGGGACGACCGTCCAAGGAGGATCGAACCAATATGGCGGCGGTAGTGGCAATGGCGACTCTCTCGACCGACCAGCCACTTCTTCGGATTGCACTGCCGGGATCCACTGGGACGAACATAACACTGATTTTCGCTGGCCCGATGGAACGGTGGGCCCTAAAGGGTGGGTGGACTCACGACACACGCGTTGCGCGATCTTCCCACAATCTGGACCCAAAACACTCAGAAAAACAGACCGAAAGCTCGAGATATCTTCAAGGAACTTTTCCTCCAACAACGTAAAACCGCACCAGAACACGCGCGGACCTTCGGTGTCACACTTTAATCGAAAACGAGAGTCGCGACGGCACTGGCTACGGCTTCGCCCGACTCCACGCTTCGTTGCTGGGCCAGCAGCGGTAGCTGTTGCCTCAGCAAGCAGGTTGGAAAACCGAAAGCAAAGCTTCGAGGACGAAATATCGCTCACCAACCCCCGAGACAGCGGCAGCAGGCAATCAGCAGTCGGTCAGTCAGTGCGCAATTTACAAGCCCCAGCAAAGTACACATACACCCTGGCCTGGCTCTGGCCTGTTGTCGGTATTATTGCGATGACCAACAACCCGAAGAAACGTCGAACGTATGTGAAGTAATGCCATTTGTTGTTGCGAACTGGAGACGTCAAATATGGGCGAACTTTGGTTCAATTTGGTCGGGTCCAGGGCTGGTGGCGGTTAAACGACTTAGTGACGCTTGTTTGGGTATCTTCTAGCTTCTACCTCGAGGCTAATAACTTCGGACTTTTGGTTTCCAGTTTCCAGTTTCTGGTTTTGTCTTTCCAGCTTCTGGTTTCTAACTTCTAGCTTCTAGCTTATGGCACAAATTTCCCAAATGGAGGAGAACATGCCTCTGGAGCCGACCTACTGATAGCTTCAAACTATAGATTTCCAGCTGCTAACTTCGGCAATCTAGTTTTTATTATCTAGCTTCCTGTTTCTGGTTTCTACCTTCTGACATTTGACTTCTAGCTTCTGGCTTTGGTTTGAAACTTCTGACTTGTGATTTTCAGTTTCTGGCTTCTAAATTGTTCTTTTGGAACTATAGTTCCTGGCATCAAGCTTCTTAATTTTGGTTTCTAACTTCTGTCCCTCAGCTTTTGGTTTTGGCATCCTGTTTCTGGTTTTGGCTTTCCAGTTTCTGGCTTCAAACTACTGACCTCTAACTTTTGTATTCTAGCTCTATCCTCTGGGTTCCAGTTTCTAGTTCCTACCCTCTGACATTTGGATTCTAGCTTCTGGCTTCTGGCTTTTGGCTTCTGGATTTTAGTTCTTACCTTCTATCTTCTGGCTATCAGTTTCGGGTTTCTATCTTCTAACATTTGGCTTCTAGTTTTGGCTTGAAACTTCCTGTTAGTGATTTCTGGTTTCTAGCTCCAAAGTTTTAAATTGCAGCTTCTGGCTTTTAGTTTCTATTTTTTGGCTTATACCTTCTGACTTTTAGCTTTCGGTTTTGGCTTTCCAGCTTCTGATTGCTAGCCCCAAGCTTGAAGCTATTCACTTCTAGCTACTAACTTCTGCATTTTAGCCCCAAACTTATGTATACTAACTAGCTTCTATCTTCTGGCTTACAGTTTATGGCATTTGAGTTGGGTACTAGCTTCCACCTTTGGCTTCTAACTTCCAACTTCAAGATTAAGATTTTGGCTTTCAATTTCTGGTTTTGGCTTTCCAGCTCCTGGTTTCAAGCATCTATCTTCTGAATTCCAATTTCTTGCTTCTATCTTCTAAATTCTGTATTCTGCCTTCTATCTTCTAGCCTCCAGTTTCAGGTTGCTACCATCTTGCATTTGGCTCCTAGCTTCTGACATTTGGCTTCTAGCCAAATTGGTTTGAAACTTCTGGCCAGTCATTGTCAGTTTTTGGCTTCTAGGTTGTTTGTTGTAACTTCTCGCTTCTAACTTTTGGTTTCTTACTTCTGAACTCTGACTCTTAGCTTTTGGTTTTGGCTTCCAGTTCCCAGGTTCTGATTCCAGCTTTTGGTTTCTATCTTCTAGCTTCAAATAAAAAAAAATATCTTCTAACTTCCGCATTTTAGTTTCGATCAACAAGCTTTCAGTTTCTGGTTTCTACCTTCTGACATTTGGCTGCTAGCTTCTAGTTTTGGCTTGAAGCTTCTGCTTAGTGATTGCCAGTTTCTAGCTTCTATGTTCTTAATTGTAGTTCCCGGCCTCTAGCTTCTAAATTTTGGTTTTTAACGTCTGACTTTCAGCTTTTGGTTTTGGCTTCCAGTTTATGGTATTGACTTTCCAGTCTCTTGTTTCTAACTTCTAGCTTCAAACTACTGACTTCTAACCTCTGCATTCAAGCTCTATCTTCTGGCTTTCAGTTTCTAGTTTCTACTTTCTGACATTTGCCATCTAGCTCTTGGCTGCTAGCCTTCGGCTTCTGGATTTTAGCTCTCAACTTCTATCATCTGGTTGCCAGTTTCTGGTTTAACCTTCTAACATTTGACTTCTAGCTTCTGGTTTTGACTTGAAATTTCTAACTTCTGAATTGTTATTATTATTATTATTATTATTACACTTTATAAGAGACACTTTACCAAATAAGTTGACATTCGTGTCCAATTCTAAATTGTAGTTTCTAACTTCTAACTTTCAGCTTTTGGTTTTGGATTCCAGTTCTGGTTTTGGATTTCCAGCTTCTGGTTGCGAACATCTAGAGTTTGGTTTCAACCTTCTGACATTTGGGTGCTAGCTTCAGGCTTCTAGCTTTTGGCTTCTGGACTTTAGCTCTTATTTTCTATCGTCTGGCTTCCAATTTCTGGTGTCTGCCTTCTGACCTTTAGCTTCTATTTTTTGGCTTCTAACTTCTGACTTTAAGATATTGGTTTTGGATTTATAGCTCCTGGTTTTTAGCTTCTGGCTTTTAACTACTCACTTTAAGCTTCTAGCTTCTGCATTCTAGCTTCCACCTACTGACTATCAGTTCCTAGATCCTACTTTCTAGCATTTGGGTTCTAGGTTCTAATTCGTAGCATCTGGATTCCAGCTTCTAACTTTTGGGCGACTATCTTCTGACTTCTGACTTTTGGATAAGACTAGTTTCTGGTTTTAGCTTTCCAGCTTCTGGTTTCTAGTATCTAACTTCTGGCTTCCATCTTCTGGCTTCAATTTTTTTGGTTTCTGGAATTTAGCTCTTATCTTCTATCTTCTGTGGCGTCCAGTTTCTGGTTTCTACTTTCTGGTGATTGACTTCTAGCTTCTGGTTTGGACTTGAAAATTCTGGTTAGTGATTGTTAGTATCTGGCTTCTAGGTTTTTTTGTTGTTGCTTCTGGCTTCTATCTTTTAACTTTTGGCTTCTAGCTTCTGATCATTAGCTTTTGGTTTTGGCTTCCAGTTTCTAGTTTTGGCATGGCAGCTTCCGGTTTGTAGCTTCTTGATTCCGACTTTAAACTGCTGACTTTTAGCTTCTTACTTTTGCATTCTAGCTACTGTCTTCTGGCCTCCAGTTTCTGGCTGTTAGCTTATGGATTCTAACTACTGACTTTTCTCGTTTTTCTTTGTACCTTCTGGTTTGTAGCTTCTATCTTCTAGAATCCAACTACGAACTTCTGGTTTCTAGCTTCTGGTTTTGGCTTCTAACTTTTGGTTTCTGATTTTCAGCATGTTTTCTCTAACTACTGAATTCTAGCTTCCATTTTTTTTGGTTGTAAGCTTCTGACTTCTAGCTTCCAAAGACCAAGTTTTGGATTCTAACTTGTGGATATTGGCTACCTTCTAGCTTCATAGCTTCATGCTTTAAGCTCTAGTCTTTGGCTTCTATATTTTACCAGCTGGTTGCCTGGATCTGACTGTTTGCGTCTAGCTTTTGGCTTATAGCTTCTAGCATCTGTCTTTTAGCTCTTATTTCCTGGCGTATAGCTTGTGATTTCGGACTCTCAACTTTTGGCTTCCATATTTTAATTTCTAATTTCTTTAAACTTTTACTTCGTACCTTCTGGTTTGTAGCTTCTATCTTCTAATTTTCAACTACGAAACCCTGGTGTTCAGCTTCTGGTTTTGGCTTCTAGCTTCTATTTTCTGGTTTCTAGCTTCTTAATTCTAGCTTCCAATTGGCAAATTTTGGGTTCTAACTTCTGGTTTCTGGACTTTGTTGTCTGCCTTCTAGCTCCAAGCTATAAACTTTAGTCTTTGGCTTCCAGATTTTAACTTCTGGTTCCTAGCTTCCATCTTCTGGCTTCTAGTTCTTGCTTTTTTTTACATTTATGAAGCTTGTAATTTCCGGCTACCAGAATTTGGCTGTTTGCTTCTAGCTTTTAGCTCTTATTTCGTAGCGCCTAGTTTCTGGATTCTTACATCTGGCTTTTGGCTTCAAGCTTCCAATTTCTAGCTTCTAACTTCCGACTCCTAGAATCTGGATGTTTTTTTTAGGATAGAGACGAACCAGCCAAGGGCTGAAAGTCTCTTAAATAAAGATAAATCAATCAATCTGGATGTTTTCTTCAAGCTTCTGGCTTTCAACTCGAGTTTAATGGCTTCTAATTTGTGACTTCTAACTTTAATGCTATGGCTTCTTGAATTTGGCTGCTAGCTTCTGGTTTCTGATTCCAGCTTCCTGCTAGCAAGCTAAAAGTTCTAGTTTCTAACGCCTTGCTCCGGGCTATAGTTTCTGGTTTTCAGCTTTCAGTTTCTGGCTTTCAGCATCTGGCTTTCAGCTTCTGGCTTATAAGTACTGATTTTCAACTTCTTTGTTCTCCTTTTTTCTCTAGTATCTGACTTTTAACTTCTAATTGCTGACTTCTAGATTTTTATTTTTGACTTTAAGGATTTTATCTTCTGGCATCTAGTTTCTGGCTTTTAACCACTGACCTCTAGCTTTTAACTTATGCCATTTAGCTTCTAGTTCATGACTGCTAACTTCTGACTTCTGGCTTCCAACTTTTAACTTTAGACTTTTAACATCTGGCCTATGGCTTCTAGCTTCCGATTTCTAGTTTCTAGCATCTAACTTTTTGCCCCTAGGTTCTGGCGGTTTCCTTCTAGCATCTTGTTTTCTATCTCTGGATTCCAATTCGAGTTTTCTGGTTTCTCATTTCTGACTTCTAACTTATGGCTTCGTGAATTTGACTTCTAGCATCTGGATTCGGCTTCTAGCTTCTGGCTTCTAGCTTCTAACTTCTTGCTCCTAGCTCCTGACTTATGCCTCCTGGTTTTCAACTTTTAGCTTGTGGCTTCCAGCTTTTATTTTCCAGACTCTAGCTTCTAACTGCTGACTTCTATATTCTATTTTATTGCCTTATTTCTAGTGTCTGACTTCTAGCTGCTTCCTTCTATTTTTTTTGGCTTGTAACTTCCTACTTCTAGCTGCTAGCTTTTGGTTTCTAGCTTCAGACTTCTCGCTTCTGACTTCAAGCTTCTACTTTCTAGTTTCTAGCTACTAACTACGGATTTCTGACTTCTTATGTGTGTCTTTTAGCTTCTAGTTTCTGACTTCTGGTTTCTAGCTTCGATCTTCTGGCTTCAAACTACAAACAGGTTGTTTTCAGCTACTGACGTCTAACTTCTAAATTCTGTTTTCTGACTTCTCATGCGTCTGACTTCTAGCTTCTACACTGGAACCTCTGTTTAGGTAATCAGTCGGGGATACACATATTTTTACCTAAATGGCTTTTGATGTTGCGAAAAAGTTTAAATCGGGTGAGTGGCTAGGAGATTTGAACGTTAAGACATGCATGGTTTCTGGCAAGGTTGCGACCATTCATTTGCAAAGATTTACATTCATTTGCTATTATCTCAGCTCAGAAGCATGCTATCGAAAAACAATGTATGGATGAATTTAACCTTGTACAGTAAAACCTCCATGAGTCGATATTGAAGGGACCATCGACTCAAGGAAATATCGAGTAGTGGAACAAAAATCCTTTGGGAAGCTTTTTGAGGGGACCATCATAGTAACCCAGAAATTATTTTTCAGTATGGAAAAAATAACCTCCATGAGTCGATATCGAGTCAAGGAACATCGACTCATGGAGGTTCGACTGTAGTTTTATCTGAAAGTTTGCCGAATAACATTGGGGTCGCACACGCATTCCAAAGTCGTGAGCGAGCTGTGAAGGCAACTTTCCACAGCGCGAATGAAATTTACATTCACCGCGTGGAGAGTTGCCTTCACAGCTCGCTCACGACTTTGGTATACGTTTTCGACCCCAATAGTATTCGGCAAACTTTCAGATAAAACTACAAGGTTAAATTCATCCATACATTGTTTTTCGATAGCATGCTTCTGAACTGAGATAATAGCAAATGAATGTAAATCTTTGCAAATGAATGGTCGCAACCTTGGTTTCTGGATGTCAAAAATCGGCTAGAAAATGCTACGTCATTTATGGATGCTCTCTAGATGGTCAGAAATTTTGTCAAACATTATCCATGGTTACGTTTCGAATTCTTTCTCTGAATGCAGGCCTAGAACAGGCGTTTCTGGTTCTAACGATGGCTATGGGTATACACGCATGAATTGTATAGGTGAAAATGAAAAACGATAGAGATAAAGCTGCACAGGGAAGCGACGCATCGGAAATGGAACGCAGAAAATTCTGCATTCGTATCAGAAGCGAATGCCACTAGATCACCAAGCCCGTCATGGTGGCTCCAGAGAGGAAGTTTATTTCAAATGCATCCCTCCAAAGATTCTGGTCGAATGTCGAATCCCTTCAGGGATTTTGGTCGAATCGCTCCAGGGATTCTAGACGTATCCAAGGTCGTAAAAAGCATTTCAGTGTGAGTTCCAAGAGGCTATAGTGGGATGCAGAGGAGTTTCGAAAGGATTTAAGGGAACTTAGGAAGCGTTTTAGGAATCTTCAGGGGGTTTCAGCGACTTTCAGAGAAGTTCTCGAGGGCTTCACAGGCTTTCCGGTGAGCTTCAAAGGGTTCAGGACGCGCGAACTTGAGAGAGTTCCCTGGCTTTCAGGTGTGCTTCAGGGAGATTTTAGGGGATGTTAGAAGCATTTCAGAGTGTGTTGGTGGGGGTTTTAGAGGGCTTTATAACATGTAAAGTGAGCTGCAGGAAGTTTCAGAGACATTCCAAAGCATTTCAATTCGTTTCGCGGGTTTCTGAAGAGTTTTCGGGAGTTTAAGGGAGCCTCACAAGCTTTCAAGGGGTTTCCGGGGTTGTTAGAGGACTTTGTAGGCTTTCATGTGAGTTTCAGTGGGGTTCTAAAGGCGTTTCAAAGAATTTCAGGGGATTTTAAAGATAGTTTCGGAAGTTTAGGAGGGCTTAACAGACTTTGACGCGAACTTGAAGGACGTTTCAGGGGATTTCAAAAGGACATAAATACGTTTCACGGTGTTTTCTTAGGTTTCAAGAGGTTCCGATGCTTTCAGAAAGACATTAGGAGAGGAGCTTCAGGGGAGTTTTAGGGGCGTTTCAAGGAGTTCCATCTGAGCTTCAAGGGAGTTTCAAAGGCGTTTCAAGGAGGTTCCCGGGCGTTTTGGAGGACTTCATATGCTTTCAGGTGAGCTTCAGAGTTCCAAAGCGTTTAAGGACGTTTCATGGGGCCCATAGGGATTCCCAAGAGTTTTAGAGAGCTTCATATGCTTTCAGATGAGCTTCAAGCACGAGGAGTTATGGAAGGCTTCACAGGCTTTTTTTTATCTATATTAACGAGATTTTCAGCCCTAGGCTAGTTCATTTCGGGACCCACGCTTTACTTCCCTTCCGAAGGAAGAACTCACTATTTTGTGAGTTTGTCGGGAGTGGGATTCGATCCCAGGTCCTCGGCGTGATAGTCAAGTGTTCTAACCATCACACCAGGTCCGCTCCGCATCACAGGCTTTCATGTGATCTTCATGGGCGTTTTAGCGGATTTCGGAATCCGTCAATGCATTTCAGGGCGTTTTCGTAGGTTTCAAGAGGTGCGACGCTTTCAAAAAAGATTCATAGGAGTTTCATGGGATTTCAGGGGGTTTGGTCGGCGTTTTAAGGTGTTTCAAAAGTGCTTTAGGACGGTTTATACCGATTACGCTGGTAGATGCGATGACCTACGTTCAAGGACGTTTTTTATGTCCTCAAGCAGTCGTTGAACGCACCAGTTAACAGCACATAGTTACATGAGGCTGTGTAAACAAAAAGTTTGATTCACCAATAGTTCACTGATTGCACTTGTAGATATGATGGCCTATACTCTGGACAGTTATGAACTAGTATCTCTGGACAGTTCTCGGATATTCTTGGACAGTCATTGGACTCATAGCTAAACAAAACATAAATGTATAAGATGTTGAACAAGATGTTAAAGTGGAGGCGATATGCGTACATTTTACATGCGCCTAAATGAAGACATGCACGCATATGGCCTGCACTTTATCCTCTTATGCAACATCTCATACGATTAGTGGTTGTCTGGGTATACTCTTGAGAGTTTTTGGTGACACCTAAATATGTCGTAGCTAAATTGTCTAGTCCAGTGCATCGTCAGCGAACTTGTCGTTCTTGAAGAAATCCTAAACCGGACAAAAAATTAAAAAAAAAGAAATCCTGCAACAATTTCTGGACTGGACTACTTTGTGGAATTCTTGAAGGAACCCCTGTAAGCAAAATGTGATCCGCTACCAGCCCTGTGTGGGGTGGGTGTTTGGCTATTCTGCACATCAACCACGACAACAGTATTTAGTATTATCGACCGACGATCACAACCACCCCCAAACTGGAACGCGCGTCCGTCGTCCATCCATTCCATTGTCCGTCATGGTTGGTGTTGTTGTTGTTGTCATCGATATAGTCGTCGTCGTGTCATCACGTTGGAATCTCCGAAACGGACAACGACCACCGCCACCTTCAACCAGCCAGGTTAAGGTCGTAGGCACGCAGCAGAACTGCGCGCGCGGCGAGCCTTCGAATATCTCTAGATAGCTCTCTGATAGGGGAGTAGTGAAACCCCTGTCCGCTGGTACCTAAACCAATTAGCGACTTCCCTTTCACGCTGGTGGTGGTTGGTGGTGAAGACCGAGTTTTTCTTCGGTTTAGGAGATAATCGGTCAGACGAGCGCGAGTTTTTGCTGATGGATTAGTGAGCCGAGCTTCCGTCACGGTTGGCGAAACACGGGTGGTAGCGAAACGATCGATTTGCATACCTACGTCTGATGGCGACGATGACGACGACGACACGGGCGTTGCTATTTAGGAGGTGAAAGTGGCAAACTGTGGAATTGGATTGACTGGACTGGTGCACCGAAATCGAGCAGGTTGCTGGTTTTGATAGAGCTAGATAGTTCGAAAAAGAAGACTGCAATTATATATAGGGTTTTATCTAATTCTCGTCTATCTTAGCGCCGACCAACAATGATTGAAATTATTCTTGCACCTTGCCTAAGGCCTTATGGACAATTTGGTATCAATTGCTAATGTATAAATTAGCTTCCATATAATGTGAAAAAATTAAAGAACTACAATTTTCTTTGAATAATAAGATTGAATAATTGTCCCTCGAATTCTATTTCCGTCTAGTCTTCGTCTATTTTGGGCACAACTTTAATTTAATTTCTAGCACACCTTCTACCTGACACAATGGTACACAGGATGGTCAAAAATTGTAATTTGACCGTAGGTTATTATTCAAAAGTAGGTCAAATTCTTCGCAATCCAAATCAAATCATGTATTCAAAGTACACGATCGAGCAGAGAAAGTTTTAAATTGAGATTGAAGTAGCTTTAGAATAACGACCAGCATATTTCGATAATTACTTTTGCCCACCAGATTATAATACGCCATCACAGTGCAACGAAGAAATCTTTCTCTGTGGTTGTGAATGTTTTGTATGCAGCAAATCCACGCACATATTTGCTTGCATCCTTCATAGACGAAAACAACTCGTTGTTTACATTTTACGGACGAGAAAAAAAGTTATTTGTATTATTAATTGAACAGCTTTTGGTACATTCTGCAGCAATGAAATTCTACTTTGAAGTGCCACAGACCTTCTTTGGGGTGTGAATTGATGGTGGGTTCAACAAAGGAATCTGACAAAGTGAAAATTCAACGGTGCAGTTGCCTTCGTCGTACGCAAAACGAGAAAAATTGTCAACTCGTAAGTGGAGTGAAATTGAAAGCGCTATAAGGGCTAATTATAATTAATTAAATTAAAATATTATAATTATTATTATAATAAATTATAATTATTGATAGTCTACAATCTTTTTGCGTCCATCTGATGAGCCATTGACATAGGTAACTAGTAATATCTGTAATTATTGGCTATTTTCCGTATGATATGACGGGAATTAGCGCAAATGACGAAGCAGATTTCTACCGTATGAAAATTATAATTTTATGTTTGTTTGGGAGTAAGCTCACCCAGTCTGGCTACACCTCTGGAGCAAACTAGTACTTTCCCACCACATTATTTCTCCTCTCCCATTGAGAGATATCAATGACGTCACTATTAGGATCGTAGAACTTTAGCCCTTAAATTATCACCAGTAGGCTCTAGCTCTTAAGAAGGATGGTTGGAGAAGAGCCAAATTGGGCTATTTAGGATTTTACTTTGTTCACTGTTTGATGTGTAGATTATAAGAAGTTGTAAATATATGTGGATTGTAGTGTAATAAATGTTGTATAATATGGACAATAAATGGTTAAAGTGTCGGACTATATGTGGAATGGTGTTATAAAACGAAGAATCTGGACCCAAAAACGGATGGATACATCTCAATCCTGGATCTACAACCCCATTCGCGGCAGTGTGCCTAACAACCCCTAGTCGATGTTGGGAAGGGTCCGGTAACCCAACAATGTTCAACAAAAACATATTTCAAGTCTTGGTTTATCAGGTATACTGAATGACCTGATATCTAGAACAATTTGGAGATCCTTGAATATCTTATAAAATTCAACAAAGTACTATAAACTAACTGGTCATCTAGTGGATTCAGTAGGATTCTTAAATACACATATATCTCTCAGATCATTCTCAGATTTTTCTATTTCTTTGTTCACTTCATTTTTTCTTCATATTTTTCTGTTATCGGTTCATATCTTCGTCTTTTCTTCTTCATAATTTATAACTTTTTATTATTATTTTTGTTTATTTTTTATTTTTCATTTTTAATTATTTCCCATATACTATCTAGCATAACCTATTTTTTTTTACCTTTTCACTTCTTAATGGAGAGCTCGTACCTAGTTGATCCATCTGGCTCTAATTAATTCATTGCTGTATTTTTCTAAGTCTTTTCTAGTTCTTCTTTGGATGACTTCTGTTTCCTAAAACCTTTTTTAATGCTTTTTTCCTGATATTTATTTGTCCTGTTTGGTTTTTTTTTTGTTTCCGGAAGGATTTCTCTAATTCTTTCTTGGTATATACCAAGCGCTCTCTCCTTATTCCTGGTGTCCGACTCGACTCTTAATCATCGCTGAATTTTCCATGGTTCTGCCATTATTCTTTCTCTTGCTTAGATTGTAAATCATTTTATAATTTTCTGAAATTTATTTCTATTTCTTTTATAGACCTTCTCTTATAGATTTTTCTCTCATTTTTACGCATGATTTTTGTTTAATTCTTTACGTCGTTATTTATTACGCGTTCCTCATGAAATGTCTCTGATTCTTAAAATCTTTTTTTGATTCTATTATCTTACTGCTTCAACGTTATTTTTTACTTGTTTGGTTTATTTCCAACTATTTCTTGTTTCTCATGTTACTTCTCTAATTATTTTCTTGTATCTGGTTTGTACTTTATATTTGCCAAGTTCCGTAACTTTTTCAATATCTCTGATACTTTTTTTTTTAATTTATTGTCACTAAAGCATTCCTGATTTTTTTTTTTTTTTGCCACTTCACTATGATCTTTTTCTACCTTCTCCGTGTATTTGAATTTTTATTATTTAGTTAGAATCTTAAGCATGTTTCTCACTGTTTCAGCACATTCTAAGACTACTTCACTAATTCTTTTGTAACTTTTCATTTTTGTACTTGAGAAGATTTATTATTTTTATTCTCTGATTCAGTTCTGATCATTCTCAGATTCTCCGCTTATACTGAATATATTAATCTTCGCAAGTTCTAGCTAATTTTCACTGATTCTTCATAGCTTGTAGAAGGTGCTCTTCCAATATTTGTCCTTCTCCAATTAGTTTCTACTTTCATTTGTTTGTTTTTCAAATTCTTCTCTGATTCTTTGATTCTGATCTAGTTCAGTATTCTCATTTCGATCTGGACAGATTCCTCCTCTATTCTTCCCAACTAACATTTTTAGTCAAATAGACTAGAAGAGGTTTCTATAAACATAAGAAAACCAAAATTAAAATTATAAGGTTTGTTGACGGTTTTCAGAACCTCTGCAAGATAAATTGGTCATCAATATGTTACTTGAGTTGTTACAATTTGTGTCTAATTTTATTCCCGTATGATTTACATATTCTTCTCTGATTTTTCAAGATTTCCATCTGAATTAGATCCGTTTTTTTTTTTAATTTTTAGCTGCTTCTCTTCTGGATATTTCGTGGTTTATTAAAAACCCCTCCTCTGATTGTTCGCGATTTTCTTATAAATAACAGTATTTTGCTATTTTTTCTCTTTGATTATAGAGCCTTTTTTCTTATCCATCACTCTTTTTTGTTATTATGAAGTTTAACAAGGAAAATAAAATTTTCCATGAGAAAAAATTCAAAAAAAAAAATCATCTTATAAAATTGGCTATCCCAAATAGGCTTCCTGGAAAAATTAAAAAATGTAGGAATGTGCAAGAATAAAAATTTAAAAAATCTTAAACCAAAATTCAAAAAATCAAGCATTTAAAAGAATCATTTTTCAAAACATTTTTCATTTGATTTTAAATGACGAAAAATGAAATTTAGATCAAAATCAAAACAATGGATATTAGAGGGTTAAATTCCTCCCTGATTCTTTGAATCCGAATCAATTGAGGATTTCATTTAGTCATATTGCTGTCATATTGGATTTCATTTGGTCATATTGCTTCCTAAGCTTGTTACAATTCTTGCCTAATTTCATCCTCTTTCATATCTTTTACATATTATTCTCTGATTTTTCTAAATTTCCATTTTAACTACCATTGACTTTTTTTCTCATTTTTTACTGATTTTTTACTTTTTATTTTGTTGTTTGCTCATTTAGTTATTTTCTTTGATATTGTTTAATTTTTTACTTTTTAGTCTACTCTAAAAACTTTCTCGTGATCCCTCCCTCTTCTATATTATTTTTAGAAGTTTTCTGATTTCCTGTCCCTTTTACCACTAATTATCTTCTCCATTTGCCTAGTTATCATTTATCTCAATTTTAGTACTATTTTATATAAAGTATTTTTATCTGATTATTGTTTGTTGTTGACACAAATTTTCCGAATGAAGAAGAATGTACCTTCAGATATATCTTTATTTCTTCCTTTTATTCTCCATTATTTAGCTATCCAAGCTATGTACGTCTTATATATTTTTTTAATTTTTTTATTTATTTATTTATTTTTTTGTATTAATTCATGTAACGTAAGGACAACCCTTTTCTTACGTGTTACATTGTGGTGAAAAATATCTCGTATCTATTAAATCTTACATATCTAATGCGTGTTCCTGACTTCGACAATTTGACTCTTTTACTGCATGCTTACAATCTCAATGAGTAGACCCTTTCTAAAACCGGAAATTGAAGATGCTGACTTGAGCTATGGAGACAGAAGGTTCCAATTGTCAATAGGAACCTTACTTACCTTATATTCACCTTATTTAGTTCTCACAAGATTCTTTTCTGTTTGGTTTGTGAATCTTTGAAGATTATTTTCTAATTATTTAAACCTCTCACATCACTGGTGACGCCAATTAATTTTTCTTCTTAGTCTTTGATGTTCTTTGATGTTTTTTACTTCTCCTCCTATTCTCCTTTTTTTTTAAATATTATTCAATTCTCCTCCGATGCTCTCCTTATTATTTTTCTTCTGCAATTGTTTTTTTTTTTATTTTTTTTTATTTTCTATTTTTATATATTCTTCGATTCTATCATACCGTATAAATAAGTATTATTTCTACATTCCAATCTGTTTTGATTTGTGTTACCATTTGTCCCCAACTATATTCCAGTTCTTCCTTTTTTTGTACTTTTTTCTCTGAGATTTGAAGATTTTTTGTTTTATACCATTAATTACCATTATTTGATTTGCTTCGATATTTTATTCATTTACTATTGGTTTACGTCTTATTTTTGCTGGCTCTTTTATGATTTATTAAAAAATATTTCTCTTATTCTGTACATGTTATATTTCGATTATTGATTCTCCATGGACCTTTTAATTATTTTGCGACTTTCATCTTCTGTAGCTTCTTCAGAATTCTTCTCAGTTTATTTTCTGTGTTTTTTTTAAATTCATATTGTAATTTTATTCTGCAATGATAGGTTACGATCTAGCTCTAATCCAAACTAGTTGAGAAAAACTTTCAGTCATGTGACAACCCAGATTAAAAAAAAAACGATGCAATTAAACCGCAACTCGGCCCGACCAAACTAGAGCGAGTTCAAGCAATTCAAGGCGCACACAGTTTCGCGTTCTCACCAACATTCAATACCGTGCTGCCGTCGCGTTGTCGATTTAGCGCTTGAGGCTTCTGTGGAACGCTCGGTTGCTAACTGACCGCATAATTACTTATCAATCGCGAAGAAAAGAAGCCAGTCAGTCAGTAGAGGTATCCAATGGATGAGACCGACCGAACGATCGATCAATCCACCAGCCAAGGTTTCGCTCCAATAACCTTTCGCGGTTCGGTACGGTCATTGTAACTAACTGTTGTTGTTATTGTTGTTGTTGTGGTTGTTCGTTCAATTGGTTCCCCAATTGGGACCGCAAGCAAGCTAGTAAGCAAAGGGGCAGTCAGCAGCATCTCATCAAATCCGTGAGAAAACGGACCATTTAGGAGACGACGAACCAGGTTTCGAAACAATCAATGTCCGATGTAGAGCTCAGTGCTGTGGGCTGTGGGGTCGAAACAGCTGACCGTACAAGGTCGGAACACAGTAAAAAAAAGTTAGGAATCATGATCGTGTTAAACTGCCGATAATGTATGTATTAAAGAACCGATTAAAAAAATGAAATAAAAAATAAAGTTCTTCGGAGGTTCGAACACTGATCAACTCAGAGGCAGAGAGCCGCATCCTAACTTGCTAGGATATCTCCCAAATTACAGATAGCGATAAATATAAAGCAATTGCATGTAGTTTTCTGAAAGATACTTGTTACATTCTTTCTTGATTGTCCACTATTGAAAAAATAAATATAAAAAATAAAAAAAATAAAAATATTCAGTTTGCATTAAGCAAACGAGTTCAGCAGTATTTTTTACTGTGCATTACTCACCCAATTTACAACTGCACTCGCAGAGAGAATCCCACCTGATGGGTCTTCTTCCGTTTCGGTTTCGGAGGGAAATTGGGAAGCTATAGCGGTTCAGTTTACGTTTACAGAGTGTGTGTGTAGCCCATCGTCGCTTCTGAACGGATGCTTCTAGGTGGATAAATTCCCTTTCGTGCACCATACTCCACACTCAACAACGGGGTACAAACCTCTTACCTCCGTCTTCATTCGTCCATCAATTTGCGCCTCCACCAAATGGAATATGAAAGAAACCAGAAACACATGCGTTCGTTCGATTGCTGCCTCGGCAGCTACGTACAATTTAGAGCGGAACGTTGAATAAACAGTAACACCCAGCAATTAATAACCGCACGCTATATGTGGTGTGGTATAGTAATACGGAACGATCTCCCCTTCTCCGCGGCGCGATGTTTGCCACCAACCAAGGTGGTGCGATCCAAAAACGCAATAATAATGATAGCACTCAGAATTTCTTCTATTTCGAATTCCTCAGCAAGCTCAGGGGCTGTGTTCGGACTGGGCGGGCTGACCTTGTCCGGAAAGGTGCTAGTTTCACTTCAGAAATAAGATGTTATCGATTGGTCAATTATCTAAGTCACTTGAAGTTCATGACATTTAACAACACTGGTTATTAGTATTCGATGATAAGAAACATGAGAACTGACATAAGGAATTATCAATATCATAACCAGAGGCATCAGAAGCCCTTCTGGAAATTCTTCCATGAACTACAAATGTGGAAGGATGCCTCTACAAAAGAATTCCTTGTAAGAACTGTTGCAAGACTTCCAGCAGGAACTTCTGAAAGATACCCATAAGAAACTTCTGGAGGATTTTCAGGATCAATTTCTGGACAATGCCCAGAAATGCTTCCTGGAAGAATTCTACAAGGAATAACAGGAGCGCTTCCTGAGGGAACTTCTGGAGGATTCTCAGAAGAAACTTGTTAAGGGTTTGCAGAAGGAATTTCTGGAGAATTCCCAGAAGCAACTTCTGAAGACTTTCACTAGGAGATTCTGGAGGGATCCCATGGGGAGCACTTGGAGGATTCCCAGAAGCAACCTAGAATTCCTAGAATACACTTCTAGGGGGTTTCCCAGAAATAACACTTGCAGGAAACGCAGTAAGAAATTCTGAAGAAATCCCAATGACGACTACAGAACGAATCCAACAGAAGCTCTTGGAAGAATCCAAGATTGGAAGATCCAAAACGAATATTGAAAACAGAACTTCTGCAGGAATCACAAGAGATAAAGGACAAGTCCTAAATGGATTTCCAGACAGAATGTCAGAAGAAACTCTCAGAAGAATCCCAAAAAAAAACTTCTAAAAAATTTCAGATCAGAAGGAATTTCTCTCCAGAGATTCTGGTGGAATCTCTCCACAGATTCTGGTGGGATCTGTCCAGAGATTCTGGTGGAATCTCTCCAGAGATTCTGATGGAATCTTTACAGAGATTCTGGTGGAATCTCTCCAGAGATTCTGGTGGAATCTCTCCAGAGATTCTGGTGGAATCTCTCCAGAGATTCTGGTGGAATCTCTCCAGAGATTCTGGTGGAATATCTCCAGCGATTCTGGAGGAATCTCTCCAGAGATTCTGGAGGAATCTCTCCAGAGATTCTGGAGGAATCTCTCCAGAGATTCTGGAGGAATCTCTCCAGAGATTCTGGAGGAATCTCTCCAGAGATTCTGGAGGAATCTCTCCAGAGATTCTGGAGGAATTTCTCCAGAGGTTCTGGAGGAATCTCTCCAGAGATTCTGGAGGAATCTCTCCAGAGATTCTGGAGGAATCTCTCCAGAGATTCTGGAGGAATCTCTTCAGAGATTCTGGAAGAATCTCTTCAGAGATTCTGGAAGAATCTCTCCAGAGATTCTGGAGGAATCTCTCCAGAGATTCTGGAGGAATCTCTCCAGAGATTCTGGTGGAATCTCTCCAGAGATTCTGGTGGAATCTCTCCAGAGATTCTGGTGGAATCTCTCCAGAGATTCTGGTGGAATCTCTCCAGAGATTCTGGTGGAATATCTCCAGCGATTCTGGAGGAATCTCTCCAGAGATTCTGGAGGAATCTCTCCAGAGATTCTGGAGGAATCTCTCCAGAGATTCTGGAGGAATCTCTCCAGAGATTCTGGAGGAATCTCTCCAGAGATTCTGGAGGAATCTCTCCAGAGATTCTGGAGGAATCTCTCCAGAGATTCTGGAGGAATCTTTCCAGAGATTCTGGAGGAATCTCTCCAGAGATTCTGGAGGAATCTCTCCAGAGATTCTGGAGGAATCTCTCCAGAGATTCTGGAGGAATCTCTCCAGAGATTCTGGAGGAATCTCTCCAGAGATTCTGGAGGAATCTCTCCAGAGATTCTGGAGGAATCTCTCCAGAGATTCTGGAGGAATCTCTCCAGAGATTCTGGAAGAATCTCTCCAGATATTCTGGAAGAATCTCTCCAGATATTCTGGAAGAATCTCTCCAGAGATTCTGGAAGAATCTCTCCAGAGATTCTGGAAGAATCTCTCCAGAGATTCTGGAAGAATCTCTCCAGAGATTCTGGAAGAATCTCTCCAGAGATTCTGGAAGAATCTCTCCAGAGATTCTGGAAGAATCTCTCCAGAGATTCTGGAATAATCTCTCCAGAGATTCTGGAAGAATCTCTCCAGAGATTCTGGAAGAATCTCTCCATACACATTTGTTGGCAGATAATCAGCAAATTTTGCTGATTTTTGCCATGCTGAAGGTATACCCAACAAACATTTTTGCTGTATAAGTATGGAACAAATCACTCTTCAGCAAACTTTAGCTTAAAAAACTACTATACAGCTAGTTCAGTTTCTTGGGTACAGCAAAACGAATTGCTGAATTAAAGGACAAATTTCTGGAACATCCAGCAATTTGTACTGATAACTAGCAAGGCTGTGCTGGGTTCCAGCAAAATATTGATGAAAATTCAGCAATTAGTTTCATTGATTTTTGTTTTGCTTCTGTGTATATTTGACACCTGAGATCCGTTTCAATGTGAATGTAAAAAGCGAGTGGAGCGGGAAACTGAAAGTTTATAAATAATGATACGTTTGATTCTAAACCTTACGCCGATACATGCCGTTGCAAATTTTGTATTTCATAAATGAGATACTCTTTGATTTTTACTACTAATAATATGGAACGAACTCACCTATTTACATCCAATGATTTCCCCAATACATTTTGCTTGGAATTACTGCTATCGCTACTGCTATCTCGAAACTTTCCCTCGGAATGTACAGACAACTCAACATCAACAGAAGAACAAGAACTAACATCAATGACTTTTGTCGGGAGTGGGATTCGATCCCAGGTGCTCGGCGTGAGAGTCACGTGCTTTAATCATTATACCAGGTTCGCTCTACTCTCTTATATTTTTATGTCAGTTTGAATGTATTATAAGTATAGTTAAAACTATAATCCGTGTTTTATTTCCAAGAGTGATTCTACAGTGCGAGAAATATGTATAAAGACAGAGCTGATTTCCATACAAAATAATCATGTTTAAGGATTAAAACTCTGTTTCTAGCGATTCGATTGTAATGGAATTTTGGCTGAAACCTTAAGATAACAAGAATTTCAGCTAGTACCATAAATCATCATCCATGCAAATGTTTTCATTGACTTTTCAGATTGAAATAAATATACACAGCTAGTTGCGTTCAGTAATTTTTACCTAAATCTCAACTGCTGAACGTTTGGTAATGCTATTTACTGAAATCCTGTAAAAATTACCAAATTTTGGTAAAATGTTATTTATTCTGGAAGAATCTTTCCACCAGAATCTCTGGAGAGATTCCACCAGAATCTCTGGAGAGATTACACCAGAATCGCTGGAGAGATTTCACCAGAATCTCTGGAGAGATTCCACTAGAATCTGTGGAGAGATTCCACCAGAATCTCTGGAGAGATTCCACCAGAATCTCTGGAGAGATTCCACCAGAATCTCTGGAGAGATTCCACCAGAATCTCTGGAGAGATTCCACCAGAATCTCTGGAGAGATTCCACCAGAATCTCTGGAGAGATTCCACCAGAATCTCTGGAGAGATTCCACCAGAATCTCTGGAGAGATTCCACCAGAATCTCTGGAGAGATTCCACCAGAATCTCTGGAGAGATTCCACCAGAATCTCTGGAGAGATTCCACCAGAATCTCTGGAGAGATTCCACCAGAATCTCTGGAGAGATTCCACCAGAATCTCTGGAGAGATTCCACCAGAATCTCTAGAGAGGGATTCTGGTGGAGTCTCTCCAGAGATTCTGGTGACATCTCTCCAGAGATTCTGGTGTCATCTCTCCAGAGATTCTGGTGACATCTCTCCAGAGATTCTGGTGGAATCTCTCCAGAGATTCTGGTGGAATCCTTCTATAGATTCTGGTGGAATCTCTCCAGAGATTCTGGTGGAATCTCTCCAGAGATTCTGGTGGAATCTCTCCAGAGATTCTGGTGGAATTTCAGCAGAGATTCTGGTGGAATTTCTCCAGAGATTCTGGTGGAATCTCTCCAGAGATTCTGGTGGAATCTCTTCAGAAATTCTGGTGGAATCACTCCACAGATTCTGCTGGAATCTCTCCAGAGATTCTGATGAAATCTCTCCAGCAATTCTGGTGTAATCTCTCCAGAGATTCTGGTGGAATTTCTTTCTCCCCAGAGATTCTGGTGGAGTTTTTCAGAAATTCTGGAGGAATCCAGAGATTCTGGTGGAACCTTTCTGGAGATTCTGGTGGAATCTTTCTAGAGACACTGGTGGAATCTTTCTAGAGATTCTGGTGGAATCTTTCTAGAGATTCTGGTGGAATCTCTATAGATTCTGGTGAAATCTCTATAGACTCTGGTGGAATCTCTAGAGATTATGGTGGAATCTCTATAGATTCTGGTGGAATCTCACCAGAGATTCTGGTTGAATCTTTTAGGAGATTAAAGTGAAATTTCACCATAGATTCCTGTGAAATCTTTCCACAAATTCTGGTGAAATCTCCCCAGAGATTCTTCTGAAATCTCTTCAGAAGTTTTGATGGATTTTCTCCTGAGATTGTGGTGAAATCTCTCTTGAGATTCTGGTGAAAGCTTTCCAGAGATTTTAGTGGCAATTCTCCAGAGATTCTGATGAAATCTCTCCAGCAATTCTGGTGTAATCTCTCCAGAGATTCTGGTGGAATTTCTTTCTCCCCAGAGATTCTGGTGGAGTTTTTCAGAAATTCTGGAGGAATCCAGAGATTCTGGTGGAACCTTTCTGGAGATTCTGGTGGAATCTTTCTAGAGACACTGGTGGAATCTTTCTAGAGATTCTGGTGGAATCTTTCTAGAGATTCTGGTGGAATCTCTATAGATTCTGGTGAAATCTCTATAGACTCTGGTGGAATCTCTAGAGATTATGGTGGAATCTCTATAGATTCTGGTGGAATCTCACCAGAGATTCTGGTTGAATCTTTTAGGAGATTAAAGTGAAATTTTACCATAGATTCCTGTGAAATCTTTCCACAAATTCTGGTGAAATCTCCCCAGAGATTCTTCTGAAATCTCTTCAGAAGTTTTGATGGATTTTCTCCTGAGATTGTGGTGAAATCTCTCTTGAGATTCTGGTGAAAGCTTTCCAGAGATTTTAGTGGCAATTCTCCAGAGATTCTACTAAAATTTCACCAGAGATTCTACTGGAATCTCTCGCGAGATTCTGCTGGTAGAATCTCTCTAGAGATTTGGATGAAATTTTTCCAAAGATTCTGGTGAATTCTTTTCTGAGATTTTTTTTTATCTGTATTAACGAGGTTTTTCAGAAAAAAAAAACAATCTCGGAAGAGCTCCAGGAGGAATTTTAGAAGCAACTTCTAGGTGAATCGTAAAAGCAACTCTTGGAGGAATTGGAAGAGGATATTTTGGTAAAAACCCAAAAATTCCGATTACTAGTGCAACTACTTAAGGAATTTTAAATGGAGCATCAAAGTTAATACCAGAAGGAACTCCAGCAGAAATATCAGAAGAAACTTCTGGAGAAATCTTAGGGGTCGAAAGTCTTTCTTTGAAAAATTAGCATTGAATTTCAAGAGGTATCCAAGCAGAAGGGCCCGAGATAGGTATTACTTTACTCAGAGGAATCCCAGAAACATTCTTTAACAAGTCCCAATCCAAGAGATAACATAGAAAACTTCCTTGAAATTGCCTACAGGTATACAGAAGAAACATCTAAAGCAATCCGCGAAAGAATGTCTGGAAGAATCACAGAAGAAACTAATGAAAGAATTGCATTCGGAGGGAAGCAAACATCTTCTTTCCTAAGATATAGATTAGCATCAAAACGAACAAACCTATTTATGTTTATATCAAATACAGTGCGAGATTTCCATACAAAATAATCATGTTTGTGGATCAAAATCTCTGTTTCTAGCGATTCGATTGTGATGGAATTTTGGCTGCAACCTTAAAATAACTAGAATTTTAGCTAGAATTATAAATCATCATCCATGCAAATGTTTACATTTACTTTTCAGATTCAAATAAATAAAGACACTTTCTGCATGGAAATAGTGTCCTTATATTTATTTCAATCTGAAAAGTCAATGAAAACATTTGCATGGAGGATGATTTATGATACTACAGGGGATAGACAAAATGATCGGGACAGGCAAAATTTTCACTTTTCAAAAAATGTTCAATTAACTGTAACTTTTCGAGAAGTGCATCAAATATTTTCAAATTTTTACTGTAAGTTCTTCAACTACTGTAAGTTGTGTATCAGTGGTCAAAATTTGGAAAAGATCGAACAATTCTTCACGAAGTTATAAAGATTTTTGAAAAAGGTAAAATTATCCGATAGCCAACTTTGAGCTGTTATATCTCCGGATTCAAAGAACCGAATGCATTCATTATTTTTGACCATTCATGGCTTATATAATGAGCTATGAAAAACCATTGACTTAACTTAATATTCTTAACACGGAAGAAAATTATAACGAGTAGATTATTTTTCTAATAAAACACCAAATTATCCAAAACATCAACATCGTTTAAAAATTCAAGATGCAAATTATAGTTCATTTAGTTTCCCTCTAATTGGTTTTTATATAAATGCGTTTTGAAGGAAAGTAACAACATAGCCGCCAATAAATTGAAAAAGTAATGGGGGGTCTATTAAAAATAGACCAATTTACTAAAAAGTCGTGAAAAACTAAAATCGCTATAACTTTTTCGATTGTTAAAAATTTCAAGTTAAGTCAAATGTTTTCCAGAGTTCATTATATAAGCCATGAATGGTCAAAATTTTATTGCAATCGGTTCATTGAATCCGGAGATATAACAGCTCAAAGTTGGCTATCGGATAATTTAATCTTTTTCAAAAATCTTTATAACTTTGTGAATAATTGTCCGATCTTTCCCAAATTTTGTCCACTGATACACAACTAGTTGAAGAATTTACAGTAAAAATTTGAGAATATTTGATGCACTTTTCGAAAAGTTACAGCTAATGGAGCATTTTTTGTAAAGTGAAAATTCTGCTTGTCCCGATCATTTTGTCTATCCCCTGTAGCTGAAATTCTTGTTATTTTAAGGTTTCAGCCAAAATTCCATTACAATCGAATCGCTAGAAACAGAGTTTAAATCCTTAAACATGATTACACCTCGTCCTTTTTTTACGTCCATGCTTGGCTAAGCGACAAAAATTTCTACCGCTAAGACAATGAGCAAACTCAACAGTTTTATATTTTTTAAAGAATCTTCGTGATTAGGAGAAGTATACAAAAATGTAAAAATGTGTAGTTTGATCATTATTTTGGCAGTAGAATTTTTTTTCGCTAAGCCAATAGTGGACGTAAAATAAGGTTTGGGTGTATTTTGTATGGAAATCAGCTCTGTCTTTATACATATTTCTCGCACTGTAGAATCACTCTTGGAAATAAAACACGGATTATAGTTTTAACCATACTTATAATACATTCAAACTGACATAAAAATATAAGAGAGTAGAGCGAACCTGGTATAATGATTAAAGCACGTGACTCTCACGCCGAGCACCTGGGATCGAATCCCACTCCCGACAAAAGTCATTGATGTTAGTTCTTGTTCTTCTGTTGATGATGAGTTGTCTGTAAATTCCGAGGGAAAGTTTCGAGATAGCAGTAGCGATAGCAGTAATTCCAAGCAAAATGTTTTGGGGAAATCATTGGATGTAAATAGGCGAGTTCGTTCCATATTATTAGTAGTAAAAATCAAAGAGTATCTCATTTATGAAATACAAAATTTGCAACGGCATGTGTCGGCGTAAGGTTTAGAATCAAACGTATCATTATTTATAAACTTTCAGTTTTCCACTCCACTCGCTTTTTACATTCACATTGAAACGGATCTCAGGTGTCAAATATACACCGAAGCAAAACAAAAATCAGTCAAACGAATTGCTGAATTTTCATCAATATTTTGCTGGAACCCAGCACAGCCTTGCTAGTTATCAGTACATATTGCTGGATGTTCCAGAAATTTGTCCTTTAACCTTCACATACCCGACCCCCGACAACTCATTTTCAAAATGCTGGCATTTCGTCAATTTTCATCCGATTTTTCTGAAGTCGCCCTCAATCGATCATAAATTGGTGAAAGTTTATTACACTCAAATGGCCATGTAATATCCCGAACCATTCCGGAGATATTCCGGATTGTACTGGGGTCAGGTGGTGGGGGTGGTGTCTGTTTTGTCAAATGGCTAAAAGTGATTATTTCGTGTGTTGTTGTGTTTGAGAGGCCCCCGCGGAACATGTTTCAGGTGCTTCGGAACGGGCATATTAGATGCTACATACTTCAGTCATTTTTTTCTGCCCCATTCTCTCGAAATCATTAAGTTTGATACGTCGCACGGCATGTTTTGGTTGCAATCCAGAAATGTCCCCTATGTCACCCCCGTGGAACCTATGCTAGATGTTTCGGGGTGGCCATATTAGTTGATACAGACTTCAGGGTATCGTTTCTGACTCAGTCATTCGAAATCATGAAGTTTGATATGTCGCACGACATGTTTTGGATGAAAACCAGAAGTGACCCCAATGAGGCCCCTGCGGAACCTGTTACGGTGATCCGGATGGGTCAACTTATTCAAATCTGATTATCGCAGTTGTGTTTTATTGTTCGCAATGAAAATTTCGCTGAAAAACGATTGTTTAAACACAATAACACACGAAATAATCATTTTTAGCCATTTCGACACCCTCCCTGACCCCAATACAATCTGGAATATCTCCGCAATGGTTCCGGATATTGCATGGCCACTTGGATGTAATAAACTTGCACCAATTTATGATCGATTGAGGGCGATTTCAAAAGAATCAGATGAAAATTGTCGAAATGCCAGCATTTTGAAAATGAGATGTTGGGGTTCGGGTATGTGAAGGTTAATTCAGCAATTCGTTTTGTTGTATACCTTCAGCATGGCAAAAATCAGCAAAATTTGCTGATTATCTGCCAACAAATGTGTATGGTGTGGAATGTGTAAATTGGATTGCATGACCAGATGGACGAGGCCATCACCGTTTTCGAATTAGTAAAGCTTTGTATTTGCCTATTTGCACAGGGATGTTCCAAAACATGAAATCTTGTGTGACGAATTACCTCAACGAACTTCTCACATAAATGATTGACTGAAAATTGACCTCAACAGCATTACGCTTGTTTTAATGGCATGTCGATATGATTAAGAAACTTTAAACAGTTATACAAAGTTTCAAACACCCTGCTCCAAATACTCCACAATTCACAACGGGACCCCCAATCCAAAAAAAAGAGCACCGCGTTGACTCACCCACCGAAAACATCCATCACGCCGCGCCACGTTGTGTACTGCCCACCATGGGTGAGGCCGCTGCACGCCACAAGAATAAAATCGATACCAACAGAACTGGACTCTGACTCTGGCTGCTGGCTGGCAGTTGGCTGACCATCACTCACCGACGACTGCCTGAGTTGAAGCTTGAAGGAAGGCATGGCGCTGTTGCTGCTGGTGCTGCTGCTGCTATGCATCGACAGTACAACTCGCCACACCTAATTATGTTCCGTGTCACCCCCATCTCCCCCCACCTTCCATCCACCACCGCACAATCGTACCAAACAAATCGGATTAAAAGGTCAGCTCCACTCTCTCGCTCGAAAGCCTGCTGCTTGCTGCCTTCTGCTGCCGGCTGTTGCTGTTCAGGGAGACCGTTGCACGTTCTTACATGGCGGCGGCCGAGCTGTAGCTGTGCTCTGGTTCTTGGCGAACTACCGTTTCGATCGCGTTTTTTGCTTTTCCACCCATCCCCAATGCCTGGTCACCGGTCCAGCTCCACGGAGTGCATCCAATCCGTATAAATGCAGCACATGCCGGCTGTCGATCGGTTGGTCGGTCGGTCGGATAACTGTGTTTCCTACATTTCACTTCCAAATTTGGACTTCTCCATTATCGGGGAAGAAATTCTGTTGGGGGTCTCCGGGGGAGAGTGCTCGGAACTTGCTTATTAGATGCTCAATCTGGTAAAAACTTTTTGCTGAAGTGGCGCCTATTGGATTTTTTGGAAAGATTTCAGTACCATTTTATTTCTAATAAGGGGATAATTTAACTGGAAAAATAATATGTTTGTTGTTCAAACAGAACTGCTAAAGGATCTCATAATCTTTCTCGCGATTTCAAAAGACATATATGGATTAATACCCTACGAATGTGACAAAACCCTATTAGATTATCTAACCCTACACAGTAAATAATTTTGTAATATCCAGGCGCGTATTTTCTGGCGATGTATCCATTTTCGAACGTGATTTCACTTGGTTACATCATTTACCAACAATTTATCACACTTATCATGTACAGCATGTTTGGAACCGGAAAGTGTCAACAAACCCGTTCCAGCAGATACCTAGAAGAAGCAGTAAACTTCTAACTCGATGAAATAGCCGAGAGGTAAGGGATATGCTTCACAATTAACGGTGGTACGAACCCATGGCAATATTTTACCTTTATATGACTTGTCTGTCGGTTCGGTTCTAGCGATTGCTAGACCCACTTTCAAGCGGCGGCAGCTAATTTGCTACGTGGAAAGGATGTAATTTGTACATCACTTTTACGACGCCACTAAACGAGTTTTGGTGCAAGTTTTCTAAAAATCGGGACTCCTCCAAGAATTTCTCATGGGCTGGTAGCAAAAACTGATGATTGAAATAGTTATTTTAGTGACCAAGTTCGCGATAATAGTGACCAAATAGTGACTTGCAAATTCCAAAAAGTGACTAAATAGTGACTTTTGGAAAAACAAATGTGAGCCGAACATATGATTCAGAAAACCTTGGGGTACCGCATGATGAACATTTTCAGAAAAACCTCCAGCAAAAAATATAGAAAAAGGCATGTGTATACAATTGTTAGCAGATACTGTGCAGAACTAGATGGATATTAAGTCAATGAACGAAAATGGTTGTTAGCACCTACAGTTTCTCTTTAGTCGGTTCCAGTAGAACCTCAATGGGGAAACATTTGTGCAAGTTCCTGTTATTTTTTTCGTTAAAGCTGATATTATTATGAAGAATTTGAGATAAAATAAAATGAAGTTTATTGAACAAATTCCTAAATAGACTCATATGGCAGTTTTTGCAAATATTTCCTTTGGATCTTATAAAAAAATTCAGGGAAAAAATATTGAGCTTTTTTTGAAAGAACATTCGGCCCAATTCGTGGATTAACTGCGGGCAAAAATAATGGAATAATTAAAAAAAAACAAATGCGAAATGATAGATTGTTTTCTTTATTTTCTTGGTAGGGAATGACGATGCGGATACGAAATTTCCTTTAAAACCTCCAGAATTTATTTGATGATTTTTTTTTTTTGATGAAATTCATCTAGAAAGCATAGATAGACAAATGTATAGAAATGTGTGGGCAAATTTATGTAAGAATTACTTACTTTTCTTTAAAATTATTTGCGAGGAACCCCTCAAAACTATAAGAAGGTGAAAATTAAACAGAAATTGATTAGACAATTGTGATAGAATTCCTGTATTGACTAAAATTAATTAAAATTTTAACAAAATTGTTAACTTCTTCAGAAACTCCTATATTTGAAGAGTTTTTGAAGAAATTCTAAAAATAGTTCGAGGTGTAATTTTTCATTTATTTTTGAGCGGTTCTCCGTGAAGTTCTGAAGGAAGTCATTGAGTTTACAGAATAGCTAGTGACTGAAGTATCTGGAAGTCTGGGAAATTTAGGAAGTCTCCGATGTAATCGAACAGTCATGTTTTCTCCTTCATCAGACGTTTTTTTGATGTAGTCAGCAACTTCTTCAGGGAATAATAGCTATAGTTTCCAATAAAGCTTCATAAATGTCAGCAAAACGCAAAGCAAAAAAAAGTTGAAAACAAAACAGTCAAAACAGTATTTGGCGATGTTCCCAAAAAAAAAACTCTTGTCTAAAATAGTGCAAAATTTTTGAAGATTACTGGAGATATCATTTCGAAGATATCTCTTCCAAACATTCGTCAAGAAATTTAATCGAGAAATTCAGAAATTCAACAAACGCCTTTGCTAAAAATAAAATTTCACAAGTAATATTCAGTGTTTATCGCCAAAATCCCACATGAGTTCATGCATAAATTGTCATGGAGGTCATACAGGAGCATATGTATTTCGAGGCCTGCATCGATAATTGTAACGTTAATTCTGCCGAGAATTTCTTCAAGTGTTTTGAAAAATATTTCCTAAAATTACTATTTTATTTAATGAAAATTTTCTACTTTTTATTTCCGAGGATGCAATTACAAGTTTATTCAAATTTTTCATTAATATTTGTTTTGGTAATAGTTCAAAAATATCCATTACTTTACTGTAAAATGACAAAAAACTTCAATGATGATGATGAAACAGTTTCGAACTGGAAATCTCTCTGATAAGAACACCTAACTTAACTTAACAATACTACTAATCAAAATCAGTCACTCTATAGTCTTCATAAGCGATTGATACATTTGCTAACACTGTTACTAAACATGTTACATATTGTCTCCAATCACACAATGATTGATTTGCACTTTTTATCACTCCAATTTTTTTCCGCTGAATAGATTATAATTTGCCACAAAACATTGAAAATAGTTGAAAATAGTGACTTTTCAACAGAAAAAGTGACTTTAGTTGAAACATCTTGAAAATAGTGACGTTTTAGGGACTGACCCGAAAATAGTGACCAAGTCACTAAATAGTGACTCACTACCAGTCCTGCGGGGTTCTTCCAGAAACTCCTCACAAGAATCTTCCAGGAACTCCTTCCAGGATTTTTGCGAAACTCCTTCTGGGATTCCTTCCGGAATTCATGTTCATTCTGGAATTCTTTCAGATGTTCTCAAGAGTTATATTCCTCCAGGATTTTTATTCTTTAATTCTTTACGGCATTCCTTATATAATTTCTACAAAGCTTCCTTGCAGAATTTCCTCAACAAATTCTTCAGGAGTTCCTCAAACAATTTAGTAAGGAATTCCTCATTGTGTTTCATTTGGGTTTCCTCAACTAGTTCCTTCAGGGATAACATTTCCACAGAAATGCCTTCTAGGAATCCCACAAAAAAAATTCTGAAAGCATTCTAAAAGGAACAGGCGGAATCTCAGAAGGAATCCCTGAAGAAACTTTGAGAGAAGTTGAAAGCATTACTGGAGAAGTCTCGAAAGGAAATCATAGAGAAATCCTAAAAGGAATCCCGTTAGGAGGTCCTGGAGCCAGATGGCATTTTTGGAGAAGTCCTGAACAAACTTTTGGAAGAAACTCATAAGGAGTGATCGGTAGGGTCTTATGTTACCGACAATTCGGAAACAAAACGTCCAATAATAGAATGCTAAATATCCTTTTTCAATTTATTTGTTTTTATAGTAAAATAAAAAAAAAAAATCTCGTCAAATCTAAATCAAATATTTAAACAAAAATTTTGTAGTAGTATAGCCCCTTGTTCACCACTCTTTAATCAACGCAAACAAAATGTGTCTTCAAAGTTGGTACCAGTGTAGAATCACCACACACATAGATAAATACATAGATAGGCACACTATCAGAGAGGAAGAGTCGATATGATGTTCAAGAGAGGCTGGAGGAGAGAAAATCGGGGAATAGCTATTGAGCGGGAGTGATCATCGGTCAGGCATCGCGTGTGGACGTAATACGATGATGGGTCCGAAAAGAACGCTTGTGAACCATTTCGCCATCTAAACCGCGTGCCGTAGAAGATCCGTCTGTTTCGGGAGTGATCCGATGAATCCTGTGCCTGGAAACAATTGACCAAATCAGGTCATGATCTACAGACATCGTGGGGCGAAAACTACACATCGCCATAACCTCACGCCGCTAAAAAAGTGTACTCCCAACGATTGACCGGAACCCCCCCCCCTTGGTGGAGGCGAAAACTAAACGAAACCTGGACAGTGTCGGCGAGCTCCGTGCTGGTGGCCGGTCCGCTTAGCTAGGGCCGTTTCACACACTTCAGAGCCAGTGGTAGCGAAAGCCATGGAGGTGAGGGTTGAAGTCAGGAAGGTTCGCCTTCACTGACTTCGCCCAACATCCGATGTGCTACCCGTCTGAGAGTGAGCACGTGGGACGTCGACGGCAAATGCTGATCTGGGTAGCTTGGAGACCTCGGATGACCTACTCCCCGGACCGCTGTGTATTCCAGTCAAGCTGCACGGTGGCAAGTAATTAATGCACACTCCTCTTCCTCTCGCATGCTGCACGGCCGCAACGGAACACACCACCATACACTTACACCCACACAATACCACCCCCCCCCCCCCCCTTTACTCGATGTAAATGTCTTACTTCAATAAAACCTAGTTAAGTTTAATGCTTGTGTTTGTACAAATTTTTTCAATTGAAAGACGGTCTTTGGTGTTCTATCTGTTCGTCCATTTTGTCTTACGGAAAGTTGGTTTGATGAGTCTCCTCGAGCAAGGCAGAAGACCCTGAGAGTACATGAAGTCGGAGCTAGTCGGTTGTCTCACTTAGAAGGAACTCCTGGAGAAATCCCGGTTCCTAAATAATTCTAGAAGGAACTATGGACCTTCTTAGCTTTACCACTCCCAACGATTCTGTACCTAAACCTCATTCCCCTGATAACGAAACGGTTGGTACGGTTGTCTCTGTTTCTTCACTCATGAAAGTTGTGTCAATCATGTTATTCATAAGTGCCATAATCTGTTTGCCATATTTTTTTGTTTGAATTATCTTTGAATTAGTCTGCACAGTGGGCCGGGCCGTTTTAATATTTGTATCATATCATACCTGATATGTATGCTGTAAATATTAATGTTGACAAGAAAATACTGGTAGAAATTTTGGTATTTCCAGGATGCTTTTCAATACTGGCTGTGCAAGCACTAGAATTCTAGATGGAACTATGGCAGGAACCCATTGAAGGAAATTCTAAGAGATCTTCGAGGAATCCTGGATGGAGTGAATGGAGGAATGCCGGAAGAAGTTCCTGGAGCAATCCCGGGAAAAAAATCCCGGATAAATTCCAGAAGAAATCCATCGAGAAATCCCAGAAAAAAAACTAGAAGAAACTGGAGGAATCCAAAAAAGAACTCCTTGAGGAATCCCAGAAGCATGGGAACAATGAATTAACTCCTAGCTAGAAGAACTTCAGGATCTTTAGGAGGACTCTTAGAAGAAACTTCGGAAGGAATTCTTGGAGGGATCTTTGAAGGGACCCCTGGAGGAATATGAGAAGGAGGAATTCTCAAATGGAATCCTAGAGGGGATTCTTGCAGAAATCCCAGAAAGAAGTAATGCAGGAATTGGAAAAGGTTGAATTCTCACAAATAGAAATCCTGAAAGGAGCTCCTTGAGGAATCCCAGAATGAACGGCTGGGAGAATTTCAGAATAAACTGCAGGATCCTCCAAATGTCATGGTAATTTTTGTTTTTTTCTTTCAGTGAAACCAATTTGACATTCTTGAGTTATTATTGAGCCAATCAATATCTTCGAAAAAGCTCCTAGGTTGATATGGCATTTATCTGTATTGGGAACATCAACTTCTTGTTCTCCGACATCAAACAGAACGATGGGTGATTTATTAGGTCCTAAGCTTACGTTTGGTTGGCACCTAAGTTCCATGGTTATCTTCACTAGTTGCACCTATGGTTGATCAAGTAAAAGCAGAGTCTTGATATCGGCGATCTGAACCTGGCAGTCGGCAATGCAGATCTAGGTTTCCTGTTTTTAAGAAGTAAGCCTTTTGGAGTAGGAACAGTTGTAGCAGCCTCAGCTTTGATTTGCCATCATTTAAGTTAATTCCGATAATGCAGATATTCAATGCATCCTACAAAGCATTATTGAGAGTCCGTACGCAATCGAATATAAAAATCTTTTCCACGCGCGCAAACTACTTATTGAACTGATTTTGAAAATTTCGATCACACTATTCCTGGAAATTGTCAGATTGTCTCCAAGTTCAAACCGTAAACAACAAGACCAACGAAACGTCAACCACTTAGAAAAACAAATACCATAGCAGCCGCCGTATGCAGTGCCCTATTACACCACGAAACATAAACTCCAAAATGTTTGACAATTCTCAGACATGATAGACCACATACACGCAAGACAAAGACAAAACATATACTCTACTTTACCGACATTGTTGCCTTCATTTCTTCGCTCATGTTTCAACTGTCAAGTGACCTGAGAACTGTCGAACATTTTGGAGTTTATGTTTTGTGGTGTAATAAAGAATAGAGAAGTCTCCCGCTTATTAATTTTCATCCGAGCCCCCCTTTCCAGAGGTGGGAGAGGTCTCGAACCATGTTAAGAACCTTTCCCGACCCCGAAAAAATCCGCATAAAAAGGTAATACTGGGAGGGAAATCCTAGGAGAAATCCCAAAAAAAAAATCAGAATAAATCCCTCAAGGAATTCCGGGAGCAAACTGCTATGACAGAATCCTGGAGTAATTCCTGAAAGAATCTCAATAGGAGTCGATGAGAGAATCCAAAAGCAAACCCGGAAGCAATCCCACGATAAATCTAGGAAGGAATCCCGAAAGATAATGGAGAAATCAAGGAATCTCAGAAGGATTCCTTAAAAGAATCTCGGGAGAAATTCCTGAAAAAATCCCAGGCGCCATTCCTGACGGAATCCCGTGAAAAATCAATGAAGGAGTACATGAAAGAATCTCGGAATAAATCTCTAAAGGAATTACGGGAAGAATCCTTGAAAAATTACTGGAAGAATCTGTGGAGGAATCCTTGAAGGAAATCTGAGAAGAATTAATGCAACAATTCATGAAGGAATTCCGAAAGGAATCCTGGAAGAAAAACTTGAAAAAAATCGGCAGAACTCCCTGAAAGAATCCCAAAAAATCTGGGAGAAATCCCTGATAAAATAATATCCTAGAGGAATCCCTGAAAGAAATCCGGGAGAGATATCTGAAGAGAATTCTGGAGGAACCCCTGAAGGAGTCTCAGGGGAGTCTAATCTCCAAATCTCCAAAGGAATCATTGAAGGAATCTCAAGCAAAATAAAGGCAGAAATCCCGGGAAAACTCCTGAAGGAATCTCGGAAGGAGTCTCTGAAGAAATCCCAGGAGAAATAGCTAAAGGAAACCAGGGAAGAATCAATAAAGCAATTACGGGAGAAATTTCTTAAGGAGTCCTTGAGAGCATCAAGAAGCAATCCCTTGTGGAGCGGACCTGGTGTGATGGTTAGAACACTTAACTATCACGCCGAGGACCTGGGATCGAATCCCACTCCCGACAAACTCGCCAAAAGTGAGTTCTTCCTTCGGAAGGGAAGTAAAGCGTGGGTCCCGAGATGAACTAGCCCAGGGCTAAAAATCTCGTTAATACAGATAAATAAAAAAAAAGCAATCCCAATATGAAATCAAGAAATAAATTTTGGGATGGACACCTCAAAGAATGCTAGGAAAAAATCCCGGTAAAAAATTAAGGAAACTCAGACAGAAGAATTCCGGAATGAAGCAGGGTATAGGCATCTTTAAATAATATCAATGAGAAATCAATGAATGAACCCCGGGGAAAATCGAGAATTGAATCCATAGAAGAATCTCGGGAGAAATCAATGAACAAATCTTCAAGCTTTCGTGGGCGTGCGATTAGCGACGTAAGTCGTCTAGGCATTTCGATTCCCGATCCAGTTGATGAAAACTTTTCGTCAAACGGAAAATCCCTCACTTGACCACTGGGTATTTTATGTCCATTGTTTCATGTTAGTGTTCACACTGTCTGTGCAGCCCCTGGTTGAAGACGGTGTAGTGTATTTTTTTATTTTTTCTGAGGGAATCAAGATGGGCAGTTTCAAAAGTAATCCCGAGAGAAATCCAGGAGTTATCATATGAAAAATCCCTGAAGGAACCCGGAAGAAATCCCAAAAAATATACAGGAGGAATTCCCATAGAAATTTCAGGAGGAACACCTAAAATAATGCCAGAAGAAGTCTCGGGAGCAATCTTAAAAGGCAATCCCGGAAGAATCGTTGGAATGATCCATAAATGAACAAAAGAAGCAATATAGAAAATTGGGTTTTTAAATTAAGAAAAATTCAAAGATTTTCTATTTTTAAACAAAAGAGCACCTTTTTCTGAGCCGCTATGATTTTTTTCAGATTTTTAGAACTTTATTTTGGTATCTAAAATCAATTTCAAAGAGATTTTTTGAAATCACCTTTTGACAGCTGGGCAACTGCATGACAGCTCCGCTCAGTACAAAATGCGACGAGGGGTGATTCGACAAATCGCTCCCATACAAATTTCAAATTGATTTTTAAATAGGTTCCCGGGCACCAAAATTGATGAAAATTTGGATTTCGGCTCAGTTTGGCATGCAGATTTAGAATATGGAATTATCTCAACACCACTAAAGAAGCCAATTTAAAAAAAAAGGCGAAATCCCGGGGGGTATCAATGCAAAAAATCCGAGAGGAATTCCAAAAGGAAGTTCGGAAGAAATCCCTGAAAGAATCTCGGGAGAAAACTCAGGCAGAAAAATGATGCAGTCTCAGGAATAATCCGTGGAAGAATTCCAGAAGGAATCGCAGATTGAATCCCGAGAGGAATACCTGAAACAATCCCGTGAGTAATTCCTGAAAGAATTTTTGAAAGAACTCCTGAAAGAACCCCGAGAAGAATTCCTAGAGGAATCCTTAGAAGAATACTTGAAGGGATTCCACGAGGTATCCTAAGTGAAATACCAGTAGACATTCCACGAGAACTCCTGGAACGAATCCCTGCATGATGCTCTGAATGGCCTTGTATGTAGAGCAAGATATGCCTGATATAGATTACATCAAGTGCGGTAATTTTTGACTGGACATCTTTTCGACACATGGCTCGTTTACACTTGAACGGTTTGGTGGAGACGCCATCTTTATATCTCTTCACTGAATCCAAGTATTGGAGTAAATTTGTTTTCACTTCAGTCCCACCTGTGCGAAGAATTTCTTAGTAATAGTTACATAAGAAGACTAAGTTTGGCCAGATAAACATATTCGCTGAAAACACCAAAATGTATCTTTTTGTTGGATTGAGATTGGGTGACTGTATGTATTATCGGCAGGTTTGTTCTTTTCGTCATGAGGTGGTTTTTGTCGGTCAAATTTCCTGAAGCTTGATCATATGATTCAGGACTAACTCTGAATTTAACAGTTTTTAAAAAGCCCCCCTGACGAAGAGAATAACACTTCCGAAAATACATAAATCATCCTATATCAAACCAAATCAAGTATACTACAAGTTGTATTCTACAACAGCATCCAGTGAGAGAAGATCTAATTAAAGAAGACTCACATTCGTTTGAACAACAACGCCAAAGATACCAACTTCAAATTATAAGCCATGATTAAGTTATCAGACAAACAAATTTACTTCACATTTGAAACTTGACTCATAAACCACGGCCGTTATATTTGCTGCAAATTTGTTCGTCACCTAGTGAACCAATTTTCAAGATATTTATCACCATATGGTATGGATGTTTTGAACAACTTTTCCGAAGACAATATGCTGAAATATTATATAATTCTGAAGATATTCATCAAGTACTATATTTTAAATAGTACGCTGGGTAGATATGGGTTGATGAGACTAAAAGATTTTAAATCGCCTTTTACCATTCTCAGATATAAAGTGCTAATCAACCATTTTTAGAAGAAATCCGTGAATAGCTTTTTTATACTTCCAGGAGTTTCTTCTGAGATTCCTAACAGATTCCATCTCAGGAATTCATTCATTGGGACTTCAAGGGATTTCTTCCGGGATGGAGTTCCAAGACCCCTCCAGGAATTCCATCCGAGATTCTTTTAATAGCTTCTGGGGAAAATTACCACAAGGAAATCCTGTAGGAACTTCATGAGGAATTCCATAAAACTACAGAAATAATTTCTCAAGATAATCCCTAATAAACTCCTGGAGGATTTTCATTAGAAACATCTGAAAGAAAACCAGAACAAACTTCCAGAGGAATTCCAGAAGGAACAGTAGGAATTCCAAACGGATTTCTTGGAGGAAACCAGAAAAGAGATTCAAGATGAATCCTGAAAAGAAATCCTGGAAAAGTTTCTGAAAGAATTCCACAGGAACATCCCGGAATAAGTTCCAACGAGCAGGAAGTAGCTCCTGAGGAATCCCGGAAAAGGTTCTTGGAGGAATCTTAGAAGTATGTAGTTCCTGAAAGAATCCCGGAAGGAGCTCCAAGAAAAATCTCGACGAAGTTCTTGAAGGAATACTGAAAGAAGTTTGTGTAGGATTCCTGGAAGAATCTCATAAAGAATTCCTGAAGAAACCCCCGAGAGAACTCCTGGAGGAATCTCAAAAGAAATCCCGGGAAAAATGGCTGGAATGTCCAAGAATACCTTCCGGAAGTAAAAGAAAAATATGAAGACATTCCAGAAGAAACGTTTAGGATAATCTCGGATGGAATTCCCGGAGGATGTAGGAATCTAGGATTTCTTGAAGTAATCTCAGAAGGTATTCCTTATTAACTCGAAAACGGTTCACTGGATTGAAATAATGTCTTCGAAGATGTTTGATGATATTCGAAGAACTTAAATTAAAAAAAAAAACACTGAGAGTAATATTCATCGTAACACGTGGATAAAAATAAAACACTATGTGAAACTGTTCAAAATAAATTCCAGGCTAACCTTGAAATTTAAAAAAAATGGCATTTTACTTAATTGCAAAACCTAAACTTTGCAAGTACTGGCTGAGTGAGAGATGGACAAATTAGAATATAATTTTCCGGAAAAGTCACTCGTCCTCTCGAGGCGTGAGTTCGAGTCTCACAGAGAGGACGAATAACTTTTTCCAAATCACCTCTTGAGAGGAGATTTAGGGGCGTTTCAAAGGGTTTAGAGGAGGTTGTAGGGTTCATGAGATAGCAGAAAGGAATCAGGGGGTTTTAGGGGTTTCAAGAGACTTTCATCGATTTCAGGAAGCTTTGAGGAGGGTTCCAGGTGGTTGCCAAGAACTCCCTGAAACACCCCTGAATGCTAACTACCTGGAGCACTCCTGAGACCCCCTAAAAATATTTGTAACGCTCTGAAGAATCCTGATTCCCGTTTTAAACGCCCCTGAAACTCTTTTAAATCCTCCTGCTACCCCCTCTCGAATTCCTTGAAACTCAGGGACTCAGACCTCTGTTAAGGTCTGCCAGGTAGACCTGTAAACTCCCTGAAGCCCCATGAAACTCCCATAGAATTGTTCAAAAATCATTGAGACCCCTTTTGTACCTATCCAACAAGAAAGACAAACTTGCAACAGATTGCACTGCACAGGATAAATTTCTTGTGAAATTTTGAGTTTTTACGCTTTTGACTAGATCCTAAAAAGATTTCTTCCTTTATCATTCGCAAATGCTTGTTATGATACTTAGCTCGGTCACTTCCTTTTGAATCCAGGGCTTATTCCAGGCTAGATTTCAAGGTTTCAGACTTTTTTTTTTTAATTAGCCTATAATTTTGATCATTTCGGGCAGTATTTTGAAAAGCTTCGTGGTGCACGATCTGACAACTCCTGTATTAGTGTATCCGACATTGTTGAAGCTCAAGGCATTGCTGTGAGCACTACTGTTAGAATCCAATCAGAAAATAAACCAATTCAGTAAAACCACTGGAAAGATCCACTTTTCGGTTTGCAATTCATTTGCCTCATGGATATTTCCAGAATTAAGCTTAGACTGCAAGCATTTCAAAGCAATTCATTCAAACCATTACACAATCAGGTATCATGTATTGTCACTTGGACGATGTACATAAAAACGACAATTAAACACAACTTCAACGACGCAACTCCTCATCTCCTACAGAAATGTGTACATGAAAAAATGCAAACGCAGCTATTTACCATTCAGAAATCACATCCACGTGCAGTTGCCGTCAACTTCTCGCCACGCGCCAATCCTTGGTACCTATGTAGAGATGCCGAGGAGGGGGATCTTCAGCAGGTTCGTCAAACTCCCCAACAAGGTGAAATCTTCTCTCGATGGCGGCAGACAACAACGGAGTTGCCAAAATTATCCAACTGTGTGCACTGTGCAAATTTTCCAATCAATTTTATCACACACACCCCTGGATCGATTGCACTTCACTACCTGATCGAATGTAAGCACCACTACACACCACCAACCACTTCTCGTTTCAGCAGCAATCGACGTCGTCGTCGACTCTTCACAGAGTGCAATTTCTTCGGAAGTAAACGACAGCAGCCAAGTCACGTAACGGCGCAGTTACAGGACACCGGCAATTATGGCCATCGATCAGCTTCGGCTCGTAAAATTTCTTCCGGTTTTTTTTTTCGTCAGCCTTCCCTCGAAATCGAAACATCCCAATTAGCGCGTGTTCGACGTGCGTTTCTGGGTGTATTTAGTGAGTAGTTAGACGGAGCTCATTAACGCGACGACGCGGACAGACGCTTTTCCGCCAAAGTTCTCCGTAGTTACCAACGTCGTAGTCAACGTCTAGGATGCTGTTGTTGGGCCATTGATCTCGATGCTCCATTAGGCCCTCAACCGGCACGATAGCGGAACTTGTTCACACACCAACCACTTGAACCGCCGCAACACACACTTGTCTTGGCTTTTCAACTGTTGATATTTTCTCTTCGCTGAACAACGAACGCACTTTAGGGTTTGGGCCGGCTTTCTTCGGCGCTGGATAGATTTATGAGTTTTCCGTCTTCTTCGGCGCTTTAACTAGCGACTGCCTTGCACAACAATTCAAATTGGACGAGGGCGGCACCGTTTCTCACACAATCACTAATCTAATTAATGGTAATCATCTAATTTTCTCATCTCGAAGCACTCCTCACTACGCCCTCCTAAAGAGTTAGGTCTGCGGCATCTTTCACCCAACCGTATTTTATCTATTAACGATAACAATACATCAATAACAGACTAACGACGGCGGCGACGTCTACGTCTACGTCGACGAAACACTGTACAACCACCCGACGACGGGCCTTAACAATCAACAAAGAAACGGGGCCCATAACCTTGCGGTTTTGTTGTATTTTTTTCTCACCGTGTAGCTACACCATGCACAACACGTTTCGCCGCAGCTGTTTTGGAAAACAATTTAACTGCATTCGGAAAACAATTGTTTCGAACCAGCAGTGCACTCTCACTCACAGTTAGACCACTTGCAGCAACAGCTCGCCGCATCGGCTCCGTAATGTTGCCAACCACTTGTGAGCCCGCTGGTGGTCACCTGTCCGATCTGGGGTGCCTCGTTTTGTGTCGGGAATGCAAGCAACCCGTGACGCGCGCACCTCCCGAAACTCGGCCTGGAGACGCGCCACACTGTGTGATCACTGTAGCGTAACGTTATGAAACGAGCTCACCACGCAAGCACCAATCAACATCCACGTTCGTTCGTGCACCACACCGCACCGCACACTGGTGCAAAACCGATCCAGCCGGAACGGAACGACGGAACCCCCTTTGAATCCACCACTCTCGTTGGTATCAAACCGAACAAATCACCGAGCTTTGCGCGAGGTGCAGCCCAAACTGGCAGCTTCTTCTGGATGATTCTCTATTGTCAACTTCACGGCAGAACACCACGCACGATCACACGACGCACCCAATTCAAACTCAATACCACAGTCAGTCACTTGTACCCTTGTACCTAGAGTGCGTTACAAATAAGCGTAAGCTATACGCGAGGACTCACGGCGACGACGCGACACACACGCGTATTGCTCAACTGGCAATCAACGACCGTCTGGCGGGTGAGTCACTTCGGGACCATCGCCGATGACCGAGAGAGCGCGAACGCGGAAATCATCGCGCGTAACGGCGCGGTGGCGCTGCACCGCGGGAGAGTGAGTGCCCCGTCACCTCGCTCCCGTTGTTGCTGGCTGGTGGGTTTGTTTGGTCGATATCGGCGGGGTCTTCGCAGCACAACCCATGCCTTGGAAGCGAAACAGCAGACACTGCTGGCTGCAGTGAAGGCATCTGCTGGTGGGTAGAAAAGGTAGAAAATGAAAAATTTGCCACCCAAACCCAACTGATGGAAACGGTGCCAGCGTTGCATTGATGACGCCGAGGTGACGTTAGAGAATGGGAGAGCCCGCGATGCACACCGTTGACCGAACGGGAAGCGAGCGATCTGCGAGATCTCGAGAGAAGATAAATGGCTGAAATTGCCAGATTAGTTATTATATTATCATTGAAAAAAAAATTGTTCAATCAATTTTCGATATTATTAAAATGGCCCTATACCCAAAACCTGGTCTACTCAATCACTGAGTTGGTCCTACTCAAAAATCGATTAGCCTATTGTTTTCTTTTTCAGTTTCCATTAAAATTGGGACAACCTAATGGTAATGAGTTGGCAACTTTGAACGATTTCTGAATAAGATCAACTCGATGACTAAGTAGAAATATCTCCGGAGCAATTCCGGTAGAATCGCTGGAGAGATTCCGGTGGAATCTTTGGAGAGATTCCGGTGGAATCTCTGGAGATTCCGGTAGAATCTCTGGCTGGAGATTCCGGTAGAATCTCTGGAGAGATTCCGGTGGAATCTCTGGAGGGATTCCGGTGGAATCTCTGGAGGGATTCCGGTGGAATCTCTGGAGGGATTCCGGTGGAATCTCTGGAGGGATTCCGGTGGAATCTCTGGAGGGATTCCGGTGGAATCTCTGGAGGGATTCCGGTGGAATCTCTGGAGGGATTCCGGTGGAATCTCTGGAGGGATTCCGGTGGAATCTCTGGAGGGATTCCGGTGGAATCTCTGGAGGGATTCCGGTGGAATCTCTGGAGGGATTCCGGTGGAATCTCTGGAGGGATTCCGGTGGAATCTCTGGAGGGATTCCGGTGGAATCTCTGGAGGGATTCCGGTGGAATCTCTGGAGGGATTCCGGTGGAATCTCTGGAGGGATTCCGGTGGAATCTCTGGAGGGATTCCGGTGGAATCTCTGGAGGGATTCCGGTGGAATCTCTGGAGGGATTCCGGTGGAATCTCTGGAGGGATTCCGGTGGAATCTCTGGAGGGATTCCGGTGGAATCTCTGGAGGGATTCCGGTGGAATCTCTGGAGGGATTCCGGTGGAATCTCTGGAGGGATTCCGGTGGAATCTCTGGAGGGATTCCGGTGGAATCTCTGGAGGGATTCCGGTAGAATCGCTGGAGGGATTCCAGTGAAATCTCTGGAGGGATTCCGGTGGAATCTCTGGAGGGATTCCGGTGGAATCTCTGGAGGGTTTCCGGTGGAATCTCTGGAGGGATTCCGGTGGAATCTCTGGAGGGATTCCGGTGGAATCTCTGGAGGGTTTCCGGTGGAATCTCTGGAGGGATTCCGGTGGAATCTCTGGAGGGATTCCGGTGGAATCTCTGGAGGGATTCCGGTGGAATCTCTGGAGGGATTCCGGTGGAATCTCTGGAGGGATTCCGGTGGAATCTCTGGAGGGATTCCGGTGGAATCTCTGGAGGGATTCCGGTGGAATCTCTGGAGGGATTCCGGTGGAATCTCTGGAGGGATTCCGGTGGAATCTCTGGAGGGATTCCGGTGGAATCTCTGGAGGGATTCCGGTGGAATCTCTGGAGGGATTCCGGTGGAATCTCTGGAGGGATTCCGGTGGAATCTCTGGAGGGATTCCGGTGGAATCTCTGGAGGGATTCCGGTGGAATCTCTGGAGGGATTCCGGTGGAATCTCTGGAGGGATTCCGGTGGAATCTCTGGAGGGATTCCGGTGGAATCTCTGGAGGGATTCCGGTGGAATCTCTGGAGGGATTCCGGTGGAATCTCTGGAGGGATTCCGGTGGAATCTCTGGAGGGATTCCGGTGGAATCTCTGGAGGGATTCCGGTGGAATCTCTGGAGGGATTCCGGTGGAATCTCTGGAGGGATTCCGGTGGAATCTCTGGAGGGATTCCGGTGGAATCTCTGGAGGGATTCCGGTGGAATCTCTGGAGGGATTCCGGTGGAATCTCTGGAGGGATTCCGGTGGAATCTCTGGAGGGATTCCGGTGGAATCTCTGGAGGGATTCCGGTGGAATCTCTGGAGGGATTCCGGTGGAATCTCTGGAGGGATTCCGGTGGAATCTCTGGAGGGATTCCGGTGGAATCTCTGGAGGGATTCCGGTGGAATCTCTGGAGGGATTCCGGTGGAATCTCTGGAGGGATTCCGGTGGAATCTCTGGAGGGATTCCGGTGGAATCTCTGGAGGGATTCCGGTGGAATCTCTGGAGGGATTCCGGTGGAATCTCTGGAGGGATTCCGGTGGAATCTCTGGAGGGATTCCGGTGGAATCTCTGGAGGGATTCCGGTGGAATCTCTGGAGGGATTCCGGTGGAATCTCTGGAGGGATTCCGGTGGAATCTCTGGAGGGATTCCGGTGGAATCTCTGGAGGGATTCCGGTGGAATCTCTGGAGGGATTCCGGTGGAATCTCTGGAGGGATTCCGGTGGAATCTCTGGAGGGATTCCGGTGGAATCTCTGGAGGGATTCCGGTGGAATCTCTGGAGGGATTCCGGTGGAATCTCTGGAGGGATTCCGGTGGAATCTCTGGAGGGATTCCGGTGGAATCTCTGGAGGGATTCCGGTGGAATCTCTGGAGGGATTCCGGTGGAATCTCTGGAGGGATTCCGGTGGAATCTCTGGAGGGATTCCGGTGGAATCTCTGGAGGGATTCCGGTGGAATCTCTGGAGGGATTCCGGTGGAATCTCTGGAGGGATTCCGGTGGAATCTCTGGAGGGATTCCGGTGGAATCTCTGGAGGGATTCCGGTGGAATCTCTGGAGGGATTCCGGTGGAATCTCTGGAGGGATTCCGGTGGAATCTCTGGAGGGATTCCGGTGGAATCTCTGGAGGGATTCCGGTGGAATCTCTGGAGGGATTCCGGTGGAATCTCTGGAGGGATTCCGGTGGAATCTCTGGAGGGATTCCGGTGGAATCTCTGGAGGGATTCCGGTGGAATCTCTGGAGGGATTCCGGTGGAATCTCTGGAGGGATTCCGGTGGAATCTCTGGAGGGATTCCGGTGGAATCTCTGGAGGGATTCCGGTGGAATCTCTGGAGGGATTCCGGTGGAATCTCTGGAGGGATTCCGGTGGAATCTCTGGAGGGATTCCGGTGGAATCTCTGGAGGGATTCCGGTGGAATCTCTGGAGGGATTCCGGTGGAATCTCTGGAGGGATTCCGGTGGAATCTCTGGAGGGATTCCGGTGGAATCTCTGGAGGGATTCCGGTGGAATCTCTGGAGGGATTCCGGTGGAATCTCTGGAGGGATTCCGGTGGAATCTCTGGAGGGATTCCGGTGGAATCTCTGGAGGGATTCCGGTGGAATCTCTGGAGGGATTCCGGTGGAATCTCTGGAGGGATTCCGGTGGAATCTCTGGAGGGATTCCGGTGGAATCTCTGGAGGGATTCCGGTGGAATCTCTGGAGGGATTCCGGTGGAATCTCTGGAGGGATTCCGGTGGAATCTCTGGAGGGATTCCGGTGGAATCTCTGGAGGGATTCCGGTGGAATCTCTGGAGGGATTCCGGTGGAATCTCTGGAGGGATTCCGGTGGAATCTCTGGAGGGATTCCGGTGGAATCTCTGGAGGGATTCCGGTGGAATCTCTGGAGGGATTCCGGTGGAATCTCTGGAGGGATTCCGGTGGAATCTCTGGAGGGATTCCGGTGGAATCTCTGGAGGGATTCCGGTGGAATCTCTGGAGGGATTCCGGTGGAATCTCTGGAGGGATTCCGGTGGAATCTCTGGAGGGATTCCGGTGGAATCTCTGGAGGGATTCCGGTGGAATCTCTGGAGGGATTCCGGTGGAATCTCTGGAGGGATTCCGGTGGAATCTCTGGAGGCATTCCGGTGGAATCTCTGGAGGGATTCCGGTGGAATCTCTGGAGGGATTCCGGTGGAATCTCTGGAGGGATTCCGGTGGAATCTCTGGAGGGATTCCGGTGGAATCTCTGGAGGGATTCCGGTGGAATCTCTGGAGGGATTCCGGTGGAATCTCTGGAGGGATTCCGGTGAATCTCTGGAGGGATTCCGGTAGAATCTCTGGAGAGATTCCGGTAGAAACTCTGGGGAGATTCCGGTAGAATCTCTGGAGAGATTCCGGTAGAATCTCTGGAGAGATTCCGGTAGAATCTCTGGAGAGATTCCGGTAGAATCTCTGGAGAGATTCCGGTAGAATCTCTGGAGAGATTCCGGTAGAACCTCTGGAGAGATTCCGGTAGAATCTCTGGAGAGATTCCGGTAGAATCTCTGGAGGGATTCCGGTAGAATCTCTGGAGAGATTCCGGTAGAATCTCTGGAGAGATTCCGGTAGAATCTCTGGAGAGATTCCGGTAGAATCTCTGGAGAGATTCCGGTAGAATCTCTGGAGAGATTCCGGTAGAATCTCTGGAGAGATTCCGGTAGAATCTCTGGAGAGATTCCGGTAGAATCTCTGGAGAGGTTCCAATAGAATCTCTGGAGAGATTCCGGTGGGATTTCTGGAGAGATTCTGGTGGGATTTCTGGAAAGATTCCGGTGAAATCTCTGGAGAGCAGTGCTGGGAAAAATCACGAAGTTCATTATGCGGAGTCAAAACTGGTCAAATCACAGCAACCCATGGTTATGAATGCAAAACCGTTCTCTACGGTAATCTAGTTCGTTGAATTTCATTAGAAACCCTATGTTGCTACGGTAGTTCGCTACAGTAGGTCGTTATGTCAAACGGGATTCTCTAAGCGGATCAAGCTTGGGGACACGGCTTCGGGATAATTTGGTGAAAAAAGTGAGTAGGAGTTGATGAATCGGTCGGGCTCCCGGGCACAAGACAATTGGAGAATCGATACATTAATGGATTTGAAGGGGTGAGGTGTTGCTGGCAGAATCGGGCAGACAATCGGGGCGAACTTCTTGAGAAACGGCATTGCTAGAGCAATTGAGAACAAAGCTAACTATTTTCTAAAGATTAGATTAGAACAAGATGGCATCTAGTATGATTCAAATTTTTTATTATTTTGATGATGGTGGCCTTTCTGAGAAACGGTACGCCGATCGGCGTGGGGTTTTCACGCTGTCGCCGCCAATAGCCACGCCGACAAGCCAATGCATCCTGGCGTCCAATTTCATCGCCAAAACCTGACTCCACCAGTCAGTGCACCATCACACCATCATGCATATGTATAATATACTTTACTCTTGAGGGATTGGGGCGCCGCAAACCAGCTGAATCACAGATAAGGCCTACGGGAACCAGAGGGAGTACCGATGCTTGAAAGACCGTTTATACCTGCGTAACCAGAGGTTAACGATGATAAAACGAACATACAGGCTTTCGGGAGCGTGTCATCGGAGAGAACTGTGCTACGGATGTGATGAACGATGGTCCTCATGAAGATCGCTTAATACGATAAATGAATTTCAATGAAACTGTTGCAATTTTTCGGATCGCCTACTAATTGATACAACATTTTTTTCCGGATTTGAAGAGCCAGCGATACATTCATTGAATTCAAGCAAACTACTGTTTCCATTCCCAGCACTGCTGGAGAGATTCCGGTGGAAACTCTGGAGAGTTCCCGTAGAAACTCCCAGAGAAACCTCAGATAAAACTTCAAAATAAACCCCGTGAGAACCTTTAAGAAATGTCTCAGCTTAAATTCATGTAGAAGAGTCCCGACATAAATTTTAGGAGAAATTTATTCTTGAAATTTCTTTTTGATTCAACTTGCTTTGCGAATTCATTCAGAGCTATTTTCAACGTCTTCACGGAACCACAAGCTACCAGTAAGAGCCTGCAACATTACGTGAAAAATATTTGTTTTGATAGTTTGTTCTTGTAGTAAAAGCTCAAGTTCGAAAGAAAAAAGCACTACATACTCGAAAACTTTTCTATTTATACTAACACTTCAGTAGTATCTATGGACTTTTCTTTTATGTAGGTCTACAAGTAGTAAAGTTCGCTACTTTTTATCCATACGATTCAACGTATTATTTTTCAACGGAGTAAAATTTCCCTGAGTACTCAAGATATTTCCTCAGTATTCCAGGTATTTCCCTGTTGCAAACTAGATTATATTACCACTTCGGTCAAGACACACACTAAACTTGATAGACAAAACACACACTAAAATAAGACGAAACGAACATACTTCAACACGCGAAAAAGAAACAGCATACGAACAGTAATGATGGAAGATCGTGAAGATAGAGCCCAGGGACTTTCCGGACACTTAGTACAAATCACAATAAATACATCGTCACAAACATGCAAATGCCTAATGCTATTCATGCTAGGTTTGATCGAGCAATCACTAGGTGGCGGTAGTGAATAAATGCCAAACGGGAGCAAAAACTACTTGAGCGCCACAACTTGGCCAATCCGACCAACTAACAAATGATTAAAAAATCGATGGAGAGTACGAAGAGTGTGAGGTCTGTTTCTCTGTGGTTGTACATTAAAATCTAGAGGACTGGCATGGAAAACGCTGGTAACCTCTAGTAACGCGTAATACAGACCTCATTGAGGTCAAAAACCTCTTATCAACAACTCCTGTACCCACCTCCTCATGTCACTCGACCGGACTTGGAACAACCTTAGGGAAGATTGGGTAGCCAACTCCGGTGGGAACTTTGGTCATAGGCTAGCTATTGGTAGGGCTAATTGAATGATTTGATTATGTTATGCATATACCACGGAAGAACAGCAAATTTATAGAAGGAAAAATCTATGATAGGAGAACTAGTAGTGTGAATAACCAGAATCATAGTTTAAGCAATACATACTAGTATATTCTAGATACGAGGCATGACACGGGTAGTCAAAATTCGAAAAACTTGTTACCGTTTTTTATAAAGTAAATTAGAACTTCGGCATCATCTTTTCTCTCACTAACGCGAATAACGATCTATCGCACCGCGATATTATCCTGATAAAGCAGCCTGTAATATATTCGTTACATTCATAGACGCTTCAAAAGCCTTTCTTTCCAACTAGAGCTCACTCACCAATCGTATCAACTTGCAAAAACAAATGCTTACTCAGTATGCACCAATCCTCGTTTTCACCCGGTTGACGCCTGAGCGGTGCCGTTTTATCTACATAACCATAAACAAGTGCATTTTATGTAAACACGGTATCACTAAACGTCAAATTACTGATCACGTGCATCGGTCGATACGTTATGTTACTCACAGACGGAGTGAAGAAAAAATGATGCTTTGTTGGTTATCCGTGAGTAGTGGGAGGTTTTTATTTTTCATCCCATACAGTGAAAATTGATTATCGCAGAGGTGAAGAAATCCAAAAAATGATCACGTGAGTGATAAATTTGATACCTGCTTAGAAGTAATCATACCATCTACTAGAGCTGCGGCAACTCACGCGAGCTGAAAACAGCTTTCATCGTGATGGGTGATATGCAGAGGCACGAGATCGATCAATGAAAGAATATCTAAATAGAGCATAAAAGGCAGATTCTACTACTTCAATATAATCAACATGCAGAGGCCTCACTAATGATGATGAGGACCTGTTCTACACTGCGCAATTGCGTTTTCGGGAACTCGGTAAACACTTAAAGTGAAACTGGCCTAAGGCTGAATCTTCTGATGTTCCAACTAGGCTTCCTTTCCTTTTTTCTCCCTCGAGTAGATGATGAAATAGGCTTTTGTTATGGCGACGGCACAAACGTCCAAAATGGAGGTCTGGTGGAAATGGTGCCTCTGGAGCCGGCCTTCTGATACCTGATTCTATGCGCAGCTTGAACACGAGCACTACCCAAGTCACAACGTCAAAATCATTATAGGAGAGCTCAACGCTCTAGTAGGATAGAAGAAGGATTTCAGACCTACGATGGGAAATCGCAGCGCCCATCAAATGACGAAATAAAACGATACATCAGAACCTACAATTCATAGGTTTCGCCGTTTCCAAGAATGTAGTTGTTACGTTTGTAAAATAATTTAAAGTTGCATAGTTTTGGAGAATGCAATTCATAGAAAATTCTTCGATTGTTAAATCTGGAGATCATATGAACCACATTTTGATTAACGAATGGGACTTCTCCAATAATATCGACGACAAGACAAGATCGTGGTGCTATCATCGACTCTGATCACAACCTGGTGATGGTCAAACTGCTTCCAAAACTTTCTGTCATCAACAATGTACGGTACCGGCGATCACCACAGTACAACATTGAGCGACTACAGCAGACAAGGCAACGTTGCCAGGTGATGACTAACTCGATGTTGTCCTTCTAGGGGACTACTGGAGCATAGTAAAAGAAGCCATCAACGATGCAGCTGCAGCCGGATGCACAATCGGGTACGTGGAAAGGACTTGACAAAACGAATGGTTCAACGAGGAGTGCAGAGCCATTCTGGACGAGAAGAATGCTGCAGAAATGTCCACACATACCGCAGTGCGAATATAGATTCGGATCACTAGTCGCTGTATACATACGCTCAAAACTTTCGACACGCGTCAAACTCCCCGGCTCAACATCGAGCGACTGCGGAACGTAGAAGTGGGTCAAGACTACGCGCAACAGTTAGCAATGGCCCTACCAACGGAAAAGCAGCTTAACGCAACTACACCTGAAGATGGCTGGAGGAATATCCGATCCACCATAGGTAGGTAGTATCTCGGTCGCAGCACTAGGCTTCGTCACTCCGAATCACAGAAACGACTGGTACGACGATGAATGCGAACAGTTGAAAAATGTGAAGAATGCAGCATGGACGAGAATGTTGCAACACCGTACGAGGGCGAATGAGGCACGTTATAGACAGGTGCGAACCAGGCAGAACTCAGTCTTCCGAAGAAAGAAGCACCAGCAGGAAAAACGAGATCGCGAAGCGATGGGAAAGCTGTACCGCGCTAAGGACACACGGAAGTTCTACGAGAAGCTGAACCGCTCGCGCAGAGGCTTTGTGCCACCGCGATGACCAAAAATGAGTCCACTTCTAGGTCCACGTAGTTTATGGACAGCGCCCAAAATACTCTTTCAAATTTTATGCCACCGTCTATCACCGATTGCGAGAGTTCGTGGGGCAATATCAGGCTGGATTCATGGGTGAACGCGTTACAACGGACCAGATGTTCGCCATCCGCCAGTGCAGAAATGCCGTGAATACAACGTGCCCACACATCACTTGTTCATCGATTTCAAATCGGCGTATGATACAATCGATCAAGAACAGCTATGGCAGATTATGCACCAATACTGATTCCCGAATAAACTGATACGATTGGTCAAGGCGACGATGAATCGAGTGATGTTCGTAATTCGAGTATCAGAGGCACTCTCGTGTTCCTTCGAATCTCGCAGAGGGATACGGCAAGGTGATGGTCTTTCGTCTTTCGTGCCTGCTGTTTAATATTGCTTTAGAAGGTATAACAAGGAGAGCGGTAATCAACACGAGTGAAACTATTTTGATGAAGTGCTTTATTTTGCTGATGATATTGATATTATAGCTCGCAAATTTAAGACGATAGCAGAAACGTACATTCGACTAAAGAATGAAGCCCGGCGAATCGGATTAGTCATTAATGTGTCGAAGACAAAGTAGGTACATGATGGCAAAGGGGTCTAGGGAGGAATCAACGCGCCCACCACCCTGAATTTCTGTCGAGGGTGATGAAATCGAGGCAGTTGAAGAATTCATGTACTTGGGCTCACTGGTGACCGCCAACAGCGACACCAGCAGAGAAATTCAGAGAGCATTATTGTGGCAGGAAATCGAGCTTTTTTTTGGACTCCGAAGAACTCATACTTCTCAAAATTCTCAAAAAGAAAATCCTAAAAGGAACTTCTTGACTAATCCAAGAAAAACTTCTTGAGGATTCTCAGAATTATTTCCTGGAGGAACACCGGAGAAACTGTTGGAGTGATTTCAGTAAGAACTCCTGGGGGTCCCTCGAAGGAACCTCAGAAGAAACCTTAGAAAGAACTCTTAAATCAATCTCTGGAGGAATTCCAGAAGAAGCTCCTCAATGAATTTAAGAAAGAACTAGGGTATCGCGCCACTTGGGCGGTGGCTTCTATATTCGTCTGTTTTCCACTATAGCTCAGTCAATTTTGAACCAATTGACTTGAAATGTTGTACACGGGTAGATACTATACCTATCTCACCACATTCCAAAAGTTGTGTCAATTGGTTCAAATTTGACTGAGTTATAGTGGAAAACAGACGAATATAGAAGCCACCGCCCTAATGGCGTGATTCCCTACATGTACAAGGAATCTCAGAAGAAACTTTCGTAAGAAAATAAGAAGGAATTTATGGAAATAATGCTGGCAGCACTGCATTGCCACTGCTTCCGTTGGATCTACTCTTTCACAGCTTAACGGCGAGAGAGCATCATCCTCTCGCGAGTGCACACCCTCCCATCTGTTCGGAGAAACCCCAGTCAAACAGTACAGAAAAAAAAACAAAATTTTCACGATCGTTTCGCTGGAACAACATAGCATTAATGGCACCAGAGCGCCACCCAATCCATTCACCACCCCCTTTCACCCATCCGAGCCGAGCGAGCGCTGAACGAGCGAGCGCAGTGCTACAGACTCTAGAGACAGAAGTGATCAATGTTCGCTATATGAACACTGAACGAGTGAGTACACGATACGACGGATACGACGGACGATCTTCAACGATCTACGACTTTGTGAATGTGAACGTGTGCCTCGGTCGGCCGTATGCAGGCGGAACCAATTCCCACTCAATTGACTCTTAACTGACGCGAACGAACGTTCGAAAAATGTTCGCGTTCGGTTCGACGTTCGTTCGGGACAATGCAATTGAATGGTACATTGCTGGTCTGGTACAAGTACGAACGAACGCCAGTTACGACGGACGCACACGGCCGCTGGCACTTGGCACTAGATAGCTATAGTGATGGTGGGTAGGTAATAGCATTATGCCTCGCCAGATGCCGACGCCGCCGCCGCCGTTGGAGAAAGCATAAAAATTTTGCATTAAATTTCATTACGCACACAATCATTTGGAGACAAACGATCGCGATCGCGATGCGATCGTTCGAGGGTGTGGAGGAGGTGGTGCGTGGTGGTGCTACTCGAAATTGAATGAGTTCGGACGGGGAGCTTCGCGTACAATTATTGGAATTGTATGCGTTTGCGATCGACGGGTGATTTTTTTTTTCACGACTTCCATTCCGATATAAAACGTAGCATTGAAATTAATTAGACAACTAAAAGCAAAAAAAATATATACGCAAAGAGATTTTAAGGAGAGAGTTGAGGAAATCACACACAAATTTGCTTACACATAGGGAAAATTGAGGCCTGCGCAGTTCCACGTGCAGGAGTCAGGCCAACAGCTGATCAGTCGGACGATCGTTCGATTTGCTTAGTTCGATGACGTTCATTCAAATCACTTCATCTCGCCCGGAAAAGGCGTTACAGCAATCAACGCCCCGAAGCGCCGCGTGAGGTTAACCAACTAGGAACAGCTCGGCGATCGATTGTCAGTACGTACCTGGTCAAGGAGAGAAACAAAAGAAAAGTAACCATTAGATAACAGTTGTTTACAGTCGGTTCGGTGGAAAAAAAGGAAAACGGAGGTGTCCGATTAGAGAGAGAGGCGAAAAATTCTTTCCACCACAATCAGTAACTGCCGCTGCTGTACAGTGTGATCGAGTCCGAAACGAAGCGAACAGAAAAAAAAACTTAACGGACGATGAAATCCGCGAGCGTAGACCCGATAGCACAGTTGTTCTCTTCTAATTAGCGAACCAGCAACACCGACCGATGATAGCGTGTTTGTGGTTCAGCAATTTCCTTCCATCAAATCAACTACTCATGTACCAGAAGACCAGAAGAAGACTTTCACGGGTCTTTCGGGTTCGGGTTTCGGATGGAACTTCCTATATTTATCGCCGCAAACTCGAACTCGCGCAGCGCAGATATAAGACCCGTAATGGGTTCACGACGAGCGAACAGGTGTGCGCAAAGAAAAAAAAAGATAAATATATGGATCTTGCAGATAGACTGTTATCGGGAAATGTTTTGGAATCAGTCCGTTAGAAATGCAAAACAAGAGCAACTGGAGGAGGAAGTGTCATTACAGGTGATGGCGTTACAATGCATGTTGCCAACGGCAGCGCATTCAACGGTTCAACCTGTCATTTGAACAGGTAATCGATTGTATTGACATAAATTTGAAATTCTTTCAAAATAGCATTACCCATGGTCCCATGGTACCCACAGTGTAGATACCATAACGTTTCGCAGAAATACTTTTCTTTTTTTTATTCTTATCCTTTATACGCCCAGCGATCTATTTATAGATCAGATGCCTTGAACGCCCGGCCCAGTGATTTATTAATGGATCAGACACTTTTGCGATTACCGTGGAGAAATTAAACATGTTGAAATACTAGTGTCTTCAGCAAAGTTGTTGAGGAGGTCAAGAGCTCTTCGATAGCAAGTAATTTAGTACATATTTGATCCACTAGGCAGCGCTAGTGACCATGAAACTGTTTGCTTTGACAGGTGTTGCGTCAACAGCAATCGCCAGTATGGTCGCGCTCGTATTGTGAACATCAAGTTTGGTTTTGGAATCTGTGGTATATCTAGCGTAGGTTGAAACCATTCTAAAGCTGAGTACGTAGTCTTCGGCAAATTTGATCAGGATATCAAGAGCCAATCCGATAGTGACCTACTTGATTCTAGGTTTATCCGCTAGGTTGCCCTAGTGAGTCTTAAAAAATGTAAACTATTGTATCTCGAAAATCAGACCACATAGAAGAATTTCGTCAAAGTTGAACAGGACGTCAAGAGTTACCCGATAATGAACTACATACATACATACATACATTTATTTGCTCAACATCACATTTAAGACAAGACATAATCAACAATAGTACGCCTTAATACTCGGTGTGTGGCTGCCGCTCTCCATCCTCGGTCGCGCACAAAGCTCGCCAGGTCACGCTCCACCTCGTCCGCCCACCGTGCTCTCTGCGCTCCACGCCAACCGGATCAGTAGCACACTAGCTTTGCAGGGTTGTTGTCCGGCATTCTTGCAACATGTCCTGCCCACCGTATCCTTCCGGCTTTGGCCACCTTCTGGATGTTGGGTTTACCGTAGAATGCAGCGAGCTCATGGTTCATCCTTCTCCGCCACACACCGTTCTCCTGCATACCGCCGAAGATCGTCCTTAGCACCCGTCGCTCGAAAACTTCGAGTGCTTGCAGGTCCTCCTCGAGCATGGTCCATGTCTCGTGTCCGTAGAGGACCACCGGGCTTATTAGCGTTTTGTACATGGTTCATTTGGTGCGTGGGTGAATCTTTTTCGACCGCAGCTTCTTCTGGAGCCCGTAGTAGGCCCGACTTCCACTGATGATGACTCACGTTGTTGTCAGCCGTCAGTAAGGATCCGAGGTAGACAAATTCCTCCACCACCTCGAAGGCATCCCCGTCTATCGTAACATTACTACCCAGACGGATCCGGTCGTGTTCGGTTACGCCTACCAGCATGTACGTTCACCACCAGTCCGACCTTTGCTGCTTCGCGTTTCAGGCGGGTGTACAACTCTGCCACCGTTCCAAATGTTCTAGCGATAATGTCCATGTCGTCCGCAAAGCACACAAATTGACCGGATTTTGTGAAAATCGTTTCCCGGCTGTTGAGCCCGGCTCGTCGCATCACACCTTCCAAAGCGATGTTGAAGAGTAGGCATGAGAGTCCGTCACCTTGTCGCAGTCCCCAGCGAGATTCGAATGAACTGGACAGTGCATCCAAAACCCCTACGCAGTTTTGCACACCGTCCATCGTTGCTTTAATCAGTCTAGTCAGCTACCCAGGAAAGCCGTTTTCGTCCATGATTCTCCATAGCTCTGCGCGGTCGATACTGTCGTATGCCGCTTTGAAGTCGATGAACAGGTGATGCGTTGGGATCTGGTATTCACGACATTTCTGGAGGATTTGCCGTACGGTGAAGATCTGGTCCGTTGTCGGCCGGCCGTCGTTGAAGCCGGCTTGATAAGTTATTATGAACTAGTTTACTTTAAGTGAAAGACGACGGAAGATAATCTGGGATAGCACTTTGTAGGCGGCATTCAAAATGGTGATCGCTCGAAAGTTCCCACACATTAACCTATCGCCTTTCCTATGGATGAGACAGATTATCCCTTCCTTCCACTCCTCCGGTAGCTGTTCGGTTTCCCAGATCTTGACTACTAACCGGTGCAGATACGTGGCCAACTTGTCCGGGCCCATCTTGATGAGTTCAGCTGCGATTACGACCTTACCAGCTGATTTGTTTTGTTGTTTTTGAGCTGGTGGGTGGCATCCTGAACTACCCTCAGCATGGGAGTTGGTTCGTTCCCGTCCTCTGCTGCACCAACATAGTCATTTCCTTCGCTGCCTTGATCCCCCATGCCTACGTTCTCCACGCCATTCAGGTGCTCATCGAAGTCTGCTTCAACCTTTTGATTACTTCACGTCCGTCCGTCAAGAAGCCTCCGTTCTCATCCCTGCATATTTCGGCTCGCAGCACGAAGCCATTGCGGGATGTGTTTAACTTCTGTTAGAACTTCCGTTCTTCATGGGTACGGCACAACAGTTTCCTCGCACTCCGTTACTTCCAGGCGGTATTTTTCTTTCTTCCGAAAAAGGGGGGTCTGCTAATCCGCTTCTGTTTATATCGTTCTCCGATCTGCCGGGTTCCTTGCTGCAGCGATATCAGCCGCGCTGCGTTGTTCTCCAAAATCGATCGCCACTCCTCGTCGAAACATTCATTCCGATTGATTCTCGGTTCGTCTGGCAACGCTATCTCAAGTTTCTTCGCGTATGCTGAGCTGACATCCGGTTGCTTTAGTCGCTCTAAGTTGTACCGTGGTGGTCACCAGTACCATACATTATCGATGACGGAGAGTTGTGGACGCAGTTTTACCATCATCAGGCTGGTCAGAGTCGTTGTTAGCGTCACAATAGATCCTGACGTCGATAATGCCAGAGAAGTGTCGTCCATCACTCAGAACGTAGTCGATTTGCGATTCCGTCTGCTGTGATGATCCCCAGGTGTAACGCTGTGCTAGAGGTAGGTGCTACGTATAGCCATGTCGTGGAAGGCTGCGAAATCATTCATAGGTCCTAGATCGGTTTCGTTCGTCAGGTGGTGGACGCTGAAATTATCAGTTATCGATCCGAATTCCTCCTTTTGGCATACTTTGGCTTTTGAGTTTCCTAAGATGGTCTTGATATCGTGGCTTGAAGAGCAGTTGTGCACACATTCGAGCGACGCGTAAAATGCATCATTGTCATCATCAGTGTTTCCGGAGTATGGGCTATGTACGTTGATTAAGCCGAAGTTGAAGAGTCGGTCCTTGATCCTCAATCTTGACATTTTTTCGTCAATCGACTACCAAGCGGACATGCAACTCTGCATATCGTCCATCACGATTACATAAAAGCTGTTTCCAACTTGCGTCCCTCGGCTCAAGTAGGTGGTATTATTAGCTTTAAACGGTCGCACTATGGATTCTGTCCAACACATCATCTGCAGCGCTACGACGCCAATCCCGCGGTCCTTCAGTAGATCAATGAGTATGCGGGTGCTCCCGATGAAGAAAAGATATCTGAAGTTCCATGAACCTAGCTTCCAATCGCATCGCAAGTCCTGTTTCGTAGCTAGTCGTTACCATTGGTCTGGGTTCATATTGTCTGTTGCTGATTTTCCATTGCAATTCATGTTAACGAGCACCAACCGTCTACTTTCCGGTGAACCATAGTTCACAGTTGAGCCCTGAAGTCCTTTCCCTGGCACTTGGACGTCAATCAGCCGCCCCTCCTAACATGGGGAACAGATGCTGTTGAGAGCCGCTGCTCCTGGAAAATGGACGCTAAGGTTTGCAGAAGCTACCGAAGCTAGTCCACCGACTAACCAGATCTTCGCTAAAATTGTTCGTAGTTGCCAGTCGGTACCACGGTACCGTGCCAGTTTTAGGGGTGTATTAGAACATTTTAAAGGGTTTCAGGGACATTTTAGGGGGTTCAAGCTGGCTGCGGAAGATCTCAGGGGTTTTCAGAAACGTTTCAATGGGCTTTAGGGACGTCCGGGGCATTTGAGAAGCGTTTCAGAAGCTTTCAAGGGTAATTAAGGAGTTTTAGGCGTCCAGCGAGTATCAGAAGTTTTCAGAGGCAACCCTGGAGCTTCGAAGCACTTTTAAACATAACTGAAAAACAAAACTGAAACCACTCTAACTCCCCTGGACGTCCTTAGAAGCTTCTGAAACCTCCTTGTATTTTTTCAAACTCCTAACTTCAATGCGCCAATGAAACCCCCTAGAATCCTCTGCTTTGAGACTCCTCTGAAATTCCTGGAAATCCTCTGGGCCCCATATCAAACCTCCAGAAGGAAAACCCGTTCTCGCAAAACATGTTCTCTCCCCGAGAAAAAGAACTAGCTGAATAGCAGTTTCTTAAGCTAAAGTTTGCCTAAGAGTCGTTTGTTCCACTTTTATACAGCGAATATGCTTGTTGTACATTACACGAAATTCCCTCTCTTCAGAGCGTATGGGGTGGAAATTACTTCCTAAACTGAATCTTGTCCCAATATGGAAAAAATACAAAATTCTCGGATACTTTTTCAAAACGACGTATAATACACGCAAATCCTATGTTGATACGTCGTTTTGAAAAAGTATCCGAGAATTTGCCACTTCTTTCCAGAGATGCCTCCAGGTTTCTTTCAGGAATAATTGGGGGGGGGGGGAGGTGTAGATTGTTCTCAGGAACCTATGTTGAGGCTTATGCGATAGATTTCCTGCTGGGAATTGGGATTACTTCAGGATTCATGCAGAAAAATCTCTACAAAATTTCCCCCAGGGATTTCGCACAGGGTATATTCACACTGAGAAAAATTTCTACTCAGTCGATGAGTAACGACAACTCAGTTTCGACGACCGCGAAGAGTTCGCACAAACTGAGTACGCTCGCTTGATGACAATGAGGTGCTTTTACTCAGTTGATCGCGTTTACTATCGGTTACTCATTTTTTGAGTAGATTGAGCGAAATCGGTGTTCTGAACTGTCAAATCCGGAGATAGACGAAAAGGCAAAACAAAAGTTTGCTCATGGCGGACAGCAGCGGCTGCAAGGAAGCAACATATTTCCACAATGTTGGTGGAATTTATCTCTTTTTCGGACAAATAAAGTGATTTACGACTTCGGCAATTAGTGGTGCTAGAAGTTGTTCAGAAAAATCACCACCTGTTAGAGTGTCCTTCCCGGGACATCCCGGGACAAGAATTCCCGGGATTTGAGTGATTTCGGGATTTCCCGAATCCCGGGATATCATTTCAGAAATCCCGATAATCCCGGGAATCCCGGGATGAAGACAATATGTAGATAAAACCTGCAAATATCAAGGCAAAAACTTTATCTGGCCATTTTCACTTTCGAAATATGAGCGGTTTTCTCACACACCACCATCGGGCTTTGGACACTAGGTCATACTTGAAAAAAAATCAATCATTCATGATAAACTTGGTATCATGTTATGCTTTTCATTCATCTTTTTCTATTTATTGGTTTATTCAGTAGCAGCAAGAACAAACTGGACATAGCCCACATACCATATTACATTGTAATTTTGGAAATCTGAGACCAAACTTTTACTATATTATGTAAATAATTTGAATTTTTCAGAAGAGAATTAATGAATCTCAATAACAAGTACAAAAGCTTTAAAACCGTAATTGCAAAAAGAGTCCAACCTTTTGCATTGAAATATTCGGAAACTAAGACTTCAAAAGGAACTCTAAAGTTATATAGAAGTGCGATTTTTACGATACATATCAACAATACAAACATCTTCCGTAGCGATATAATACAGATTATGATAATTATTTCTCTTAAACTATTAGATATCGGTAGAAAATTACTTGCAATAAATTAACTACTAAATAGTTGAAAACAGACTGTTCTTGGCGAACATAACGTTGATACTTTTATATGTATTTCGTTATTGACATTTGTACATCAAGTAGTAGTGCAGTACATTGTATAGACATTTTATAATACTTCTTGTGATGGATACAAAAATAACCATAACTTAAAAAATGAATATTTCAACTGCACAAAAGCTTAAATCAATTTTCTGGGTTTTATTGAAATTTTAAAAAATCCCGGGATCCCGGGATTTCCCGGGATTAGCTAAGTATTTTGTCCCGAATCCCGGGACACGAAAATTGGCCGGAAATGGAAACTCTACCACCTGTCGATGTCGTAAATTATCTTTTTTTCTGAAAGGATGTTCCGGCAACAATGAAGAGATTGCTTCAAATCTACTCAAAAAACTGAGTAGAAGCAACTCTTGGTCGATCTTGAATGCCGTGAGTTGATTTTACTCAGTCTTCATCGAGTAGAACAACAACTCAAAATTGAGTAACCTACACCTTACTCAAATTTAGGGTTGTCCCACTTTTAACGAAACTGAGTCGGATGCAACTCAATTTTGAGTAGAATTTTTTCTCGGTGCAGAGATTTCACCATAAGTTATTTTTGGGATTCCTCCAAGAATTCTTATTGGAAATCCAGCAAGGATTCATCCAGAAATTCTTGGTACGATTTCCGCTGGTGTTCCTTCTGGATTTCCTCAAGACACTAAACTTTGTATTCTTCCGGGGATTTGGACAGAATTCCTTCAGATATTTCCTTAATTTTTTTTTCCAGGCATTCCTCCTGTTCCTGTAGTAGCTCCAGAAGTTTTTCTTTGGATCCCTCCAGAAACCCCTTTTTGGTATTACCCAAGAAATTCTTGCTGGTGCGACGAAAGACTTTCTCCAGAAATTTCTACAGGAACTTTTTTTCGGGTTGTATGCAGAAATTTCTGTATGGATGTCTTTAAGAATACCTCGTAAAATTACTCCGTCGACTTATTAAGGACTTCATCTAGGGATATTCTTAAACATTCATTCAGAATTTCATCTGAGGATTCTTTCTCCAGAAATTTTACCGAGGATTCATCTAGGATTTTCTCAGGGGATCCCTCTAGGGTTTTTTTTTAATCTCTATGGATGCCTCCAGTTATATCACCACAAATTACTTGAAGATTTTATCCAGAAATTCTTTAAGAGATTTCTCCAGCATTCCTCCGAATAATTTCCTCTACGACTTCTTCTATGGATTCCCTTGATATTCCTCTAGGTATTCCTACAGGAATATCTCTTGGCATAGCTTCAGTAATTTCTCTTGATTTCTTGCGGAGTTCCTGCGAAAATTCTCCTAGTAATTCTTGTAGGGCAATTATGCTAGAACCACCCAAGCCATTTCTTCTGGGATTTCTCCAGGAATTTCCCCAGATTTTTTTTAGGAATTCCTCCGTGAATTTCTACAGGAATTTTATCTGGAATCAGAGTTTCTGCGGTTGTTTAAAAAAATACCTCCAATTATTATTTTCAGGAATTTCTCTAGGGATACCTCAAGGGATTTCCTTAACGCTAAAAGGGATACCTGGGGTCCATTGGACCCCAGGCGCCTTTCAGAGCTCGTCTTTGATGGAACACACTCAGCGAGGTGACGAAACTGAGGTCATGAAGGTATCCCTTTTAGGGCTAAGCCACCTTTCTCAAAATATGGTTCGCGACCCTCCAGCCCCATAAGAAATACACGCGTCGATAAAGAAGATTGAGAAAGGCTGAAAAAAATCCCAGAACGGTTTCGTCCTGTTATTTCTCGTGTAATTTATCCAGGAATTCTTCCAAGGATTCCTCCAGAAATTTCACCAAGGATTTTTTCGGTGATTCTTCTAGGAATATTTTCACAGAGGTTTCCAAATATTTTTCCCGGGACTCCTCTATAAATTTCTCCAGGGATTTTTTTAGGAACCGTAGCTACTGTTGTGATAATCGCGCTTTTACGTCACAGGCGTGACCACTCTCATTATTTAGTGTTTGTCATGGACACTAGTGTGGGACACGCTAGTATGGAAAAAATAAATCCTCGCTCCAGTCGACTTTTTAGATCCCATTAAGGTCCCATATGAACTGTACAAAGTTTCAGCGCAATCGGTGAAACTATAATTTAGCGCAAGCGGTTTAAAGTTTGCATGGGATTTACTATGGGAAAACTTACACTTTCAGACAAAAAATTCCAGACGTCGTCCCTTGTCTCCTTAATTCAAATCAATCAATGCTTCTTGTAGATAAATCATTTTTTAAACTTTCCTTCGAATACCGCAAAACGATTGGATGCTTGTGGAAAAAGTTATTGATTTATTACCGATTGGTGACCCAACGAACGGCTTTTTGTTTTGTTTTATCAGCAGCACTGCTGCTGCCGTTGTTGCATGGGGTGGCGGGAGGCATCGCCACCCCCAGAAACAGCAGCAACCAAGGCAGCAGCTACAGTGCTGCTAATAAAACAAAACAAAAAGCCGTTCGTTGGATCACCAATCGGTAATAAATCAATAACTTTTTGCACAAGCATCCAATCGTTTTGCGGTCTTCGAAGGGAAGTTCAAAAAATGATTTATCTAGAAGAAGCATTGATCGATTTAAATAAAGGAGACAAGGGACGACCTCTGGGATTTTTTGTCTGAAAGTTTAACTTTTCCCATAGTAAATCCTATGAAAACTTTGAACCGCTTGCGCTAAATTATAGTTTCACCGATTGCGCTGAAATTTTGCACAGTTCATATGGGACCTAAATGGAATCAAAAAAGTCGACTGGAACGAGAATCTGATGTTTGTCCCATACTAATGGACACGCAGCAGTTGATGTTTCCGGCATAGGACCACTTTGGAAATTTAGGCACAGAGGCAGTTGACAGAGCCATCTGTGCCAACCACTACCGTCTACTTTCTTCTGTATACCGCAATTACTATAAAGAAAAAGTAAAACACTTAATAGTTCTAGTAGTTTAGAGTGTTTCAGGGCTTTCAAGGGGTTTGAGATGTGTTTCAGGACCGTCACAGGAGGTTTCAGAGGGGGATTCGAGGAGGTTTCAGGTCAGTTTAAGGGGTTTCCAATGATGTTTCAGAAAGTTTGAGGCCCCTTAGCGTGTCATCGCAAAATGGCTTCTTCTAAATCATTGACCGAAATCAACTTTACACAACATTGCACCAATACATATTTGTAAAAAATCGACACTAATCAATTTCACGCGAGATATTCGGCATAAAAATGTATTCACACTACTTCAAATACAAGCCTCTTTCCAAGTAATCACGATTACTAAGCATTATTTCACTCGAAAGTAGAAAATTTTAACGATTTGTTTCGACCGCACTAAAAATGTGGTTGGCGGTGTTAACCACCCACCGCAGTACCAACGACAACGGCGGCAACGCGGTGATGTCTTTTGGCGCGCACAATCATCGATCATTGCACGCAGTGATGTCGATCCTGCTGGCAAAAGCATCAATGAAATTGATCGAAATCAATTAAAAAATCCAGTCAAACACATTGGTTATGCGTCATAAAATCAAAAATAATTTGTGGGGTGATTATTTTTTAACTTTTTTACCACAATTGTTAGTGAAATAAGCAAAGCATTATAATTTACGAAATCTTCACCAAGCTGTTGCAGCAAACATAAACAGTGGGAGAGCGTACCAAAATAATTCGATCATTTCTAGCTTGTTACATAAAACATCTAACATTTTTCGTGACATTTGGATATGTTTCCTTGTTATTCATTGAAGTAGAGTAGTTTACTGCTTGAGTTGCTTTCAAATGATTCATATTCTCGAAATGTTTACATTGGAGGTACCGAGACAAAGAGGTGCTATTTTTGTTTGTTTATTTATGGAATTGGTATAGAAAGGCTACACAACTACTATCGTGCTTGATGACTGTTTGGAATAACAATCAAATAAGAAGAGCAAAATTTGAGCTGACACGCTAAGGGGCCTTAAGAGGTGTCAGGAGCGTTCCATGTTGTTTCTTGGGGAGATTTAAAAGAGGACATTTATGAGCTTTAGGGCGTTGCAAGGGATTTAGTGATGTATCAAGGAAGTTAAGTGGTCTTGGAAGCGTTTCAGGGTTCTTCAGATGCCTTCTAAGGTATATTAAAGACGTTTTAATGGGGTTTTTGGGGCATCGCGGGGTTCCAGAAACGTTTTTAGGGGCTTAAGTCACGTTTCGAGGGATTTTAAGGGCTTTCAAAAGCATTTCAGTGGAGCGGATTTGGTGTGATGTATAAAACACGTGATTATCACTCCTAGGACCTGGGATCGAATCTCCTTGCCGACAAACTCGTAAAATGTGAGTTCTTTATTCGGAAGGGAAGTAAAGCGTGGGCCCCGAGATGAATTAGCCTAGGGTTAAAATTCTCGTTAATACAGATAAAAAAGCATTTCAGAGGTTTCAGGGGGTTCAAAAGGCCTTTCAGAGTTTACAGTTTCAGGCTACGTTCCAGAGGGTTTCAGAAGCGTTTTGAGGGGCGTTCAAGGTTTTTTTCAGATCTCTTGGTGAACGACAGATAAAAATTGAACTATTTTAGAAATTGCTATCTTCTATTAGGGCCATATGTTTTTTTTGTCTGTTTCTCAAGACCCCCTTTTCCCCAAGAAAATTGTTCTGGCTACACCACTGCTTCATAAGAAAAACAAAACATAAATATAAATTTTACATTTTTATTTTCTGATTTGATTTTTTGTGGTTTGATACGGAAGATTCGATTATCAGAGCAGTAGGGGTCTCCAGTTAGCCTAGTGGTTAAAGCTATGGATCGCCAATCAGGAGACGGCGGGTTCGATTCCCGTTCAGGTCGGGAAAATTTGCTCGACTCCCTGGACATAGTGTATCATTGCATTTGCCACACAATTCATGCAACGGCAGGCACAGAAAGCCCTTCAATTAATAACTGTGGACGTGCTCTAAGAACACTAACTTGAAGAGAGGCAGGCCAAGTTCTAATATGAACGTCGAGCCATAAAGAAGAAGAAGAAGAAGCAGTAGTTAAAATACAATTAGTAAACCTATTTACGCGGCACGTTAGTTTTAGATTAATTTTCGAAACGATTTTTCATTTGCTATACTAGCTCCACTCTCATAACATGGGACTGTTAAAAAAGGGACTGTAGTAAAAAGTAGGAATTGAGAAAAAGGCATTTGAAGTTTGAAAACTTATTTCCATACAAAACTTTTAATAATCGCAATAATTTGAAAAATATTTCGATCATCTCGAAACTTTAACAGAATACATAACTGTAGAAATTATTACATAACTGTACATAACTGTAGAAATTATTACGATGACTATACAACTGTTCAGTTTTGTGTTACATGACACAAAAATCCATGGTGAGACTGTTATGCGGGTACTTTCAATATAGGACGCTCATGATTTGGTATTTTTTTTTCACACAGTGACATAAAAATTCGCAATTTTGATTATAGTTTTTGAAAAAGTATATCGAAAATGATGACTTTTCATAACTTCAACACAAAAGTGATTAATGGGACTGTCAGAGCCGGATATAAGGGGGGGGGGACGGGTGCAGGACCCCCGGGCCATCACATTTTAGGCTCCCCACAAAAATCGTTTTTGCTTGCTAAACCTTATTTTTTTTTGCTCAAGTACTGTTTAAAAACAAAGAAAAACTTATTTGCTCATCGCATTTGTGCCTCCGAGGGGCCTCCACATCTGCTCCGGCCCGGGGCCCCCACGATCCTTAATTTGGACCTGGGGACTGTTATGCGAGTGGGGGCAGTACAGCTGCATACAAAAACCTAGCAATCTCAATTGCATAACGCAGAGACCCACTTTTAACCCATTCTTGCGTTATACAAGGACAAGCAGCAGAACTTCCGCGTCAACCACCATATTTATTACTCATTTGAAACGATTGTTGGTTCATTTGATATATGATCGCAAAAAAAAAGTGCTAAACATAGAACGGATACAAACGTTTTTAATTTCAATTAAAGAATTCTTCTACAAGAATGTAGAATTATACCATACCTCAAGTATCACCGCATTTTACGCTTGGATGGCTCCCCTGTAAGCTGCAAGCTGCCTGCCCTGCTTTGTTAGCTAAACGGAACTTGTTCGCGAGAAGATTCGCTCGTAATAAAAAGCCTTTTGTGATTGAAGCCCCTGGACCGGTTAGCATAACCTCAACCCGGGGCCCGATATGCGGTCCTTTTTTTACAACCCCCCAAGACACGTAACCCCTGTCCGGACCATGGCATGGGGTGCCATGTAGCGCTTCATCAGCTGTCCAACTGGCGTAGTGCATCAGCAGCAGCTCTTCAACCGACCGACCGATGATGATGGGATATTGCTGCACTACTGGGCGCGCGCGAACTAAGCCGCATTATTGCGCGGTTGCAAAAATCGGTTGCCTTTCGAAAACGCATGTTTTACATGTGGATTAGCGGCGCTCGGCGGCCCCGGCCGCGCGCGGTCATTGCTGCCCCGGTGCGGTCGGTGGTAGTTGTGGTTGGATCACATAAGACACAACCAAAAGAAACATGTGTCTAATTGGTTGCGTCAAATGGGTTTTTTGTTGCCTTGATATACAACCTGCCGGCCAGCCAGCGCCGGTTGGGCCTTAGTATAGTAAGACAATCATCCTTGTTTCCATTTGGCCGGTGGTCCATTATGGACCAGCACGCGGTTACGTTCGTTACGATTCAGTTTTAATCGTGTGCACTACTGCCTTTTTACTGCTGTCGTCCAGGCTCGAATGACTAGCGAGATGTAAGAGACTAGCGGAGGGAAAAAAAGTCTGCCAAACAAAATCAGGCCGAACGTGCGGAGTTACGACGAAGATGTGGTTTTGCTCTCTGCAGGTATTTGATAAGTTAGGCAAATTGTTTCTTTTTGTGCGAAATAGTTTATAAGTTTGAACTAAATCGATAATTTGATTGATTTAGCACATTGAATAATGTATGGTTTGTCCCGGTCTTACAAAATGATCTGGAGTTTCCCGCTTACAGAGTAAAACTATCGAACAATTATTCAGTTGCTAAACCCATCAGGTATCAGTAGGTCGGCTCTAAAGGCACGTTCTCCTCCATTCGGGAAATTTGTGCCATTGCTAAACCCATATTGACAGATCCACAAAAAAACGTATATCACCTCACTCATATTTAAATAAAGCATGAAGGACCATGATCGCCCTTCTTACGGGAGCGAGCACTTGCATCAAAGAATCCACCAGATTCTTACAAATATGTATATGAAGGAACATATTGAAGTTCAAGCAAGTCTGATTTGCATAACCGATGATCACTTGATGATCAGAACCAGTGCACAGTGGGAAAAATCGACCCAAAAAACGGATCTTTTAACGCCGCTGGTTTCGGTACGTGAAGTTGACCGTTTCTGACGTAAAAAAATACGAGAAATCGATTGGTGCTAAATTCATTCACCGCACGGCACGGGAAGTGGTCCATTTTACCCCATTTTGCCCTTTTTTCATACAAGAAGAGATTCAAAATGTACTTTCAAACAACAAGCACAACTGTAGATCGTTGAAAATAGCTGCAGGTATAATTAGAAATTCATAACAATCATAAAAATACAATAAAGATCCTTTTAAATGCATATTTTGCCCCATATGCCCCCACAACTGCTGGAAATTCACACTTTTACCTAATTATGAATGGATTTTTAATGTTACTGATTTGAAGTTGATTTTTTTGGTATAAACAAAAAGCGCTTAATCTTTTATCACCAGAATCATCTTCGGGAGTTGTCCAATTTGCCCCATTTTGCCCTATTTTCATTGAAAAATGAGATTTAAATCGTATTTATAAGAAACAGATACTGCTAAGGAACGTTAAAATTAGTTTTTGATGCAATTGGCAGCTAACAGTAATCATACTCGTATATGAAAGATATTTTCCCTATTTTACCCTACATGCCCCAAAAACTGCTGGATGATGAATTTTTTTGTATTGTTTTGTAACATCACTCTACATCATGGTTGCAACATGAAGTCATTTTTGATACATACAAATACGGTTTATCGATTAGCTTTAGAATCACGGGAGGGTACAAACAGCTGTCCATTTTACCCCAATTCGCCCTGATTTTTTGTCGTCTCATGAATAAATTGATTTCTCGTGTTTGCTTATGTCCGAATTCATCGACTTCTGGTACTGAAACCAATGTAATCAAAAGGACAGTAACTGTAATATATGACTTTATTCCAATTCATGCTTTTGGTGGGGAACTGAGGGCAAAATAAGCATTAATCTTAATCTTAATATGTGGCAAATATGCTCAGAATTGATTAAATGTAGCATCTTTAATATATACATATTGGTACTTTAAGACGGCCTATTTAATCAGTTTTGTTTATATTTGGCACATTTTATAAAATACTTATTATACCCTAATTCCCCATGAGAAGCTAAAATTATATAAAAAGTCGTATATATGACTGCATTTTCGTTTACGTTGGTGTCAGCACCAATGAAAATGAGGGAAACTAATTTATTAATTTAATGAATTTATATATCAGCATAAAAATTATATATTACATAAAAAAGCAAGGCGAATGGGGGTAAAATGGACAGCTGTTTGCACCATTCCGAGAATGATTTTAGTATTAATCGATAAACCGCATTCGTATATATCAAAAATGATCTCATTTGTTTTGCAATCAGTGACATTGCAAAACCATACAAAATATGGTATTATCCAGCAGGTTTTGGGGCATGTAGGGTAAAATAGGGAAAAGATCTTTTATATACGCGCATAATTACTGTTAGCTGCCAATTGCACCTAAAACTAATGTTAACGTTCCTCAGCAGTATCTGTTTCTTATAAATACATTTTAAATCTCCTTCTATGAAAATAGGGCAAAATGGGGCAAATTGGACAACTCCCGAAGATGATTCTAGTGATAATAGATTTAGCGCTTTTTGTTTATGCCAAAAAATCAACTTCAAATCAGTAACATTAAAAATCTATTCATAATTAGGTAAAAGTGTGAATTTCCGGCCGTTGTTGGGGCATATGGGGCAAAATAAGCACTTGAAAGGATCTTTATTGTATTTTTATGATTGCTATGAACCACTAATTATATCTGCAGCTATTTTCAACGATCTACAGTTGTGCTTGTTGTTTAAAAGTACATTTTGATTCTATTATTGTATGAAAAAAGGGCAAAATGGGGCAAAATGGACCACTTCCCATGCCGTGCGGTGAATGAATTTAGCACCAATCGATTTCTCGTATTTTTTTACGTCAGAAATGGTCAACTTCACGTACCGAAACCAGCGGCGTTAAAAGATCCGTTTTTTGGGTCGATTTTGCCCACTGTGCAGTGTATCACTTAAACTATTTATGTCCAGGACAAAATGTCACCTGAGGTCAACTTATCCTGCAGAGATAAAAACGGAAGCACCTTGACGAAGCAACGCATGTGAAGTGATTGAAAGGTGGGAGCAGTACTTCGGCGAACACCTAATTCAACAAGATGTTCTAGAATCTAGAACATTCAAGATCTTCTTGGAGTGGAGAACCTGAATCAGATCATCAATCGTGATCTTCTTCTTCTTCTTTATGGCTCTACGTTCCCACTGGAACTTGGCCTGCCTCTCCTCAACTTAGTGTTCTTTAAGCACTTCCACAGTTATTAATTGAAGTGCTTTCTTTGCCTGCCATTACATGAATTTGTATATTGTGAAGCAAGTTCAACGATACACTATGCCCAAGAAGTCGAGAAAATTGTCCCGACTGGAACAGAAATTGAACGCTCCGTCTCCGGATTGGCGATCCATAGCCTTATAACAATTAGGCTAACTGATAGATAACCAGTTACTCGTGTACATCTGAAGGTCTACACTGTACGGAGTTCTTAGAAGATGCATGAGAACTCGTTTAGATGAATACTTATTATAATTTTGTTCTTTGAGTCCTTGTTTCTTGTATGAAGGGTACGAACTGGTATCACGAGCGAAAAACTCATCATTTTGAAAACTTGTGCATGAATAATTACTTAAGCAAGATTCAATATACACACATCAGCTTATCTATCACGAAGGAAGTGATCCGTGAGGCCATTGACACCTAGCTCAGGCATCTCCACTATCCATCGTGGAAAATCGCGTCTACAACTCTCAGGCAAAAAAAAAACAAAAACGAACAGTGGAAAACCAGCACCCACTCAATCAAACTATGCAATCCATACATAAACGTAGATACGTCCGTCCGGATACACCTATAGGAGAAATAAATCAAACCTCCAAACATGTGTACGCGCATACACTATCTAACTAGGTGCTAGGCTGTGAACCCCCGCATTCAACAGCAATAACAGCTGATTAGGATCGAGTCGACAGACACCCAGCCAGCAGCAAACACCCACCCACCTACGCACGCTACAAACCCATTCATCTATCTATCTATCCATTCATTCCGCGATGATCAGAAATGGCTAACTTTTCCATCGCTCATTCATTGTCGTGTGTAAAGGCAGGCTATCGATGCACCACGCGGTTCACAGTGGTTCGGTTTTTTAGAGGCTGAAACTTTTGTATATACGGTTAACAAATCAATCATTGTTTGTGAGAAGCACTTTGAAATATTTCAAACGTGAAATATTTCACATAGTACAAGCATTTTGAAAGATAGTTGGAGATGCAAATTTGTTACAGAATATTTACGTTGATCAATAAGTACTTGTAACATTTAAAAATGCCGACACAGCTAATCGCGTTCGGTAATTTTTACCAAAATTTCAACCGCTGAGGATTTTTAACGAAATTCTGTAAAAAAATAACAAATTTCGGTAAAATGTTATCGTTTATCTGTCAAACTCCAACGAACTTCGGTAAAAGTTGCTACCTTTATCGATTTTTTCCTGTAAAACAAACTTAACGGTTGAGATTTCGGTAAAACATTACCGAAGTCGGTGATTTTTTCTAACTGTGGAGGCCCGTGGCGTAAGTGGTCACACGTTCGCTTCATAAGCGGATGGTCAAGGGTTCGATTCTCAGTTCGAAATATAAATTGCTCTTATTTGATACAAAAATTGCAAAAAAACCTTTTTTAATTATTTCTTCTCAACTGGCGTTAGAAAATAGCATAAAAAATCTCGAAAAATTTCGGTCCATGCATTATTAAAAAGCTCATGCTTTCAACGGACCACAAACAGTTAAAGGTTTTTTTATTCGTAATTTCTGTTTGAATTCCTCAAATCTAAACCACTGCGCGCTTGCAAAGCGCATCTCACAAATCAAATGAAAGTTTTACGATTCGCATTGGCTGGTGGTGATGGTGATTAATTAGCAACAACCAGATATTGCAAGGTGCTCGCATTGATTCAATCAATTAATAACACATCCATTTTGTTTCTGTATGCGCCGTCAGGCTGCTTACTCATTATTTCCTATCATAACAAAAAAAAACCCAGCGAGAAGCAAACGGCTGTAAGTGGTAAGTTTTGAAATTGGTATCGTAAAAAACGCCTGGATTCAAACTTTTCTACATGTCTTTTCGTCATAAAATACTTAAAAAAATGTGTCGTTTTAGAAACATACAATTTGTATAGAGACAATAATCTGGAGAAAATCTTTGAGCCCCGTTTCTTCGAAAGTGATAGTATGACAACTAAACTCCTTTTCTTTTAAAGCCCTCATATTATTCAGAACGGATTTTTAAATCAGTTCACACCAAAAAACCAATTTCCACCAATTTCATTCAAAATTTAGTTCAATCAATCAACTAATTATCAATAGCATAAAATAATACGAAATGTCGAAAACGCGTATTCTTTGTTTTTTAAGGATTTTCAATTTTCGACGCTTTACCTTTAGACATTTTGGCATTCGACGTTTTGTCTTTCGGCGTTTTGCCACCCAAACCTATTAAGCTCGTTTTTTCAGTTTCCTGCTAAGTGTTCTGGCAGCACGGACAACGACAGCCGTAACCGCGAAGTACAGAATCCATCAAAAACGATCTGACAGGCTGTAGAACAATGTGGTCATTTTCATTCAGACACGACTGCTCGTAGCGTGCGTTGTGATAATTTTAATGCCTGAATTTAATCAGTTTCTCCCAAATTTTTCGGTCCAAATAATGAATTAGTGCATCGAAAGCAGATATTTTTTATTTAGCCGCGAATAGACTACGTAGTGGTCGTGAAGTTAAATTATAACTCATCAAATGGAATTGGTAATGCCTCTGCTGAACTCGATAGGTTAGATTTGCTAATACTTAATTTGTTGTACAAATCTATAGATCAGACCTGCTAATCGGTATATAATCCTTATCGTGTCCATGGCGGTCAGGTTTGCCATTATTATCGTCGTTCAGAATTATAACGATAGATCATTAGTTTAGGTGATATCGTCGACCCAATGTGTGGGAATCGTTTAGCCAGAGCTCTGAGCCGAAGAAAACTAAATATATGATGTGATGAATCCTGATTCCCTAAACCGAAACCCAAATAAAACAACTATTTTTTTTAGCTTTGAGCTGTGCTAACAATACGCTCCTGAGAGCTTCTTTCTCAACCACTGAACATCCTCAAAGATGTATTGCTAGGATCCCAACCCAGGATAATGCTCATGATTGCGGTGCGAGCGACGAACCGTATTCAACCGACGTCAGCATGGTGGCCTGCGATAGGTACAGTGTATGGTTCCACTACACTTGTGCTAAGGTGTGTCAGCAGGAGTCCAACATCGTTCGTGAAGATGCAGTAAGTGCCTGCTCGAACCACCAAGAAAACAGGAGTTAAAAACAAACGGCGAAATTGACTGTCCTCGGTGCTACATCGTGTGAGATGCCGAAGTCAAGCAACGCCAACCAGTAGATGACTTCGGAGAAATCGAAGACCTTTTTCGCTCCTGATCTTACGACGAGTGGTAACGCCACTCCAAAGAAGCATCCGGAAGTTCCTGCCTTTGACTAGTCAAGCCACGGGGAGATGAGATCTTCCAAATCCAGCACTTCTACCGCCAGAACTCAAGCTCAATTAGCATTGCAGCGATAGGAAGACAAGCGATTGTTGGAGGAGCAGATTACGGATCCGTCTGGAGAAGGAGATGCAGCTGAAGGAACAGAATCACGCCATTAAGGCCAAGGAGCTTGCGATACAGTACCTGCGCAGAAAATTTGAGCTGGAGGAACAAATTGCTGATGATAAGAGTTGCAAATCGAGCGTTTTCAGTCACAAAGACAGGACCAAGGCTTGGTTGAAAAGCCAACATGGCATAAGTCACCGGGACGACAAAAGTACGACACAGTTCTCAGAGTGTCCTAATGCAGCGAACAATTTTGCGAAACCGAATCGTTTCTGTCGACCAGCAGATATGGCTGCCGATCGACAGCAGTTAGAGCCATTATTTATACCAGAAGCGATTCCGGATAATCAGATCCATGCCAACAGTGTTCAGAACAGGATCGTCCCATCGGAACCTGTTGGCAACCACTTCGGAAGTGTAGGCAGATCGAATACAAACCTGGCTCCGTCTTTGTGAGGGATTGAGCGCACGGCGATAGAATGGAATCCAGGTTCACACGGGGCGTGGCCAACAGTGACAGTACGACAAATCTGCGAAGAAGTTACCCACAAATTTCGCGAATAGAGGAGAACGTGCCTCTGGAGCACTCCTACATCCGTCTGAGCGCAATTCGACACAGAAACAGCGACAGTTTCGAGCGTCGGAATGCAACGCACATGAGCGGTTAATAAATCCGTTTATTAAGCGGTTAATAAATTAATAAAGATCCGTTTTGTTCAGGATCATGCCGGTTATGTTCTTCAACGGGAAAACGAAGATGCGAAACTTTCGCCTTTTTGGACGGAGGGTCCTCCTTGACGCTTATAGAAGCAAGTTTAGCATTGCAGCTTGGAGCAGTTGGTGTTTCGGAGCATCCAGAACTGAGATGGACTTCGAGCGTGAAGAGGAATGAGGAGAGATCGAAGCGCGTAGACTTAAAAACTTCCGGAAAAGGACTACCCCGTCGTAACGTGCTGAAGAACGCTCACACCGTTGAAGAGTTGAACGTTCCGCATCGGAGTTTGGCCTTCAGCGAACTATCCGATAGATTTCCACGTCTTCGTAACCTTCCTATCTCAGCATACTCCGAGGCCGTGTCTAGAGTTCTTTTAGGTTTGGAAAAGTTGACCCTTTTTGCGCCATTGGATAGTTGCGTCGGTCGACCAGGTGAACCAATCGCGGTGAAATAGTTGCTAGGATGATTGAAAAACTTTGAAGCCATGCGTCGCGCAGCACGTACTACGTTGCCCATATTCGCATAAAGCCTGTTTCCGCAATAATCGGGACACAGAAATACAGCTGTAACTCTGCAATAGATACATTAAAATTGTTCAAATCTTGTCTAATAACTTCTTAAGATGTGTTCATCTCACCCACAAAATTTCATGTGAATCGGTGCAGTACTTTTTGTTGTAGCAACGCAAGAGTAAAATGTGCGCCATTGAATTTTGTACAGCCCTTAGTTTTGCTTGTAAGCGCTGTAACTTTTGAATTTGGCAAAGGAAATGGCTGAAATTTTGAACACAAACCTCTCAATTTACATTTGTTGCATAGGCAAAATTTCAAAAAAAAATCGATGCACTATCAACAATTTTATAGTCGAAACATGTATTGGGACTGAACGTGATTTTAGCCTCCCAGACACCAATTAGTCAGCACTCTTTATTGTTTCAATTGTACTTTTGAAAGTACTATACCAATAATCATCAAATTTTGCAGGCATAATATACACATAATCAACTAGCTTTTGTGAAAATGTCATGAAAATTGGCAAAGAAATTGAAAAGTTATGAATAGGTAAAAATCGCACATGAAAAACACGAAAAATTTTCACTAACACTCACCCCTATCAACACCAGTAGCTTTCAAACCAATTGATCAAAGCTGATACAATTTTGCAAGGAAGAGTCTCTATAAGTATCATAACTGCTAACAAAATTTCATAATTATCATCAAAGAACTTTGAACTGTACCGTAACAGAATCATCTACTATGCGAATTTAAATTGGCCATGATTGTACAAAATGCTTAAAACCACGTCTGTTTGTTTTTCAGCCACAGTTAAAAGTAATGCATCGATTTTTATGAAATTTGGCACAAATAATAAACATACAGCAAAGAGTTCTCAGTCAATTATTTGGCCAATTTTACCGATTCATTATAGAGCTACTGACGTATTTCTGTGTCCCGATTATTGCGGATACAGGCTTTAGTTGGCATAAGCGCCACTGTAGTTTTCAACACACTATTGAAATTTTATTAATGGATAATGAAAATCAAGATTTTTTTTTGCCAGTGAGGTTGGATTATGGACAACCTAGAAAGCGCGCAGTGCTCGCTGGTTATCGCGTATTCCAAAAAAAATACTAGAAACAATCACTCAGAATTTGCTAAAAAAAATTCAAAAGGTTGTTCTCGCTTAGCCAAAATAGAGATTTGCTGTAAAGTTTCAATCTCAAAAGCCAATCTATTAGTGAATGAAAATATAAAAAAAAAAATTGAAAATAAAAAAAAAACAAACTGAAAAAAAAATAAAAATCCCAGTAGTGAACTCCATAGGTCAGCTTCTCGGTGTAGCCATGTGCTCTACCCTTTCATAAATTCTTTTATAAATTTTCTCCCGAAATCAAATGCAGGTTTTCTTCTTGGATTCTTAGTGGGCTTTGTGGCCGTGCGGTTAGCGGCTGCAGTCGTTTAGGCGTTTCGTAAGCCTCGGAGTGTGGGTTCGATTCCCGCTCCAGTCGGTGGAAACTTTTTGTCAAACGAAAAATTCATCACTGGGCCACTGGGTGTTCTGTGTCTTGTCCGTTGTCTAGTGTAAGTAATGTGTTCAGTATGTGCAGCCTCTGGCTGAAGACGGTGTGAATTGTCTTCTTTCCGAATAATTTCCACTTTGAATTTCATGATTTTTTTTCAAGTTTCTTACAGTACTCCTCCTATATATACCATACAGATTTCTGCTGGGGTTTTTTCGTAAGTTTATCCTTGGATTTTTCTTGGAGATTTACCCGGAGTTTCCAGGATTTCATCTGGAGAGGTGTTCTCGGAATCGCTTCCAGAGTCCTTGCGAGATCTCTCCCGGAGTTCTCCTAGAGAGGTTTGCGGACTCCTTCCACGGTTTTCGAGGAGCATCTTTCGGAATTTCTCCCAGGAGTTATTTACCTCCCAAGTATTTCTCCCGAGACATGTCCTGGAGTTTCCCTCTAGAATTTATCCAGACATTTTTAGAGGAATTCCTCCAGTGGCTTTCGCCAGAGTTGCTATTGGGATGTCATCCAAAGGCTGTCCTAGAGTCACCCTCAGAGTTTCACGAGGGATTTTTCCAAGAGGTTTACTGAAATCGTATGCCGACAGTTTCTCCTTTGGGATCTTTGCAGCAGTATTCCGGCATTGTCCTAGGATTTCCACAGGAGTTTCTCTCGATTTTGTGAATAGAAGCTTCCATAAGATTTCTGAGAGAATTTCTTTTGAGATTCATGCAGAAGTTTCTCCTGGAATATCTTCCGGAGTTGTTCCCGGCAGTGTTTTCACAGAACTTCCTGACATTTCTCGCCGAGTTCCTATCTGACTTATTCCCGGGATTTCTTTTAGAGGTTTCTCAGGGATTACATCCAAAATGCATGCCAGGATTTCCTTAATATTTTCTTACAAGATTACTGCCAGTAGTTTATCTAGTTTCTCGGAATTTTCTGATGATTACTCTCGCATTTTCATCTTACAAGTTTTATCGGAATTCACCATAGAGTTCCTTCTGGAATTTTTACGATAGTTCTTCTTGGATTTCTCCAACAGTTATCCAACAGATCAAGAGAGACTGCAGTAAATAATCCGATAAGAACTCCAGGAGAAGATCCGGAAAAAAAAACTCCCGGAAGGAACTTCATAAAAAATCTCGGAAAGAACACCGAGATAAGTCTCGCGATGAACTTTAAAAGAAATGGCACGTGAAATCCTAGGTGCAAACTGCTAGAAGAATCTCGAGACGAATTCTGGAAATTCCAGCAAGAACTCTAAAAGAATTTCCGGAAAATCTAGAAAGAAGAACAAATTCTGAGAAGAATTCTGAGAGAAATTCCGGAAAACCTAAGAAGAACTCGGCAGATACCTAAAGAAGCTTCGAAATACATCTCGTTAGAAAGTCCTGGAAAAACACCCTAAAACTCTCGAAAGAGTCAATGGAGGATCTCTGGAAGAAATCCATGGAGAAACTCTTGGTAGAAACTAATCAAAAACTCTCGAACAAAAAACCGCCGAGCGAAGTGTCAAGAGTAACTGTCTGATTCATGTATCTGATCTTTAATATTGTAGCGCTCAGGTCATTCCGGGCAACGTTCAAGTACAAGATAGACAAACCATCCCCTAGCACGGACATCAAAGTGTCGACGATCTTGTACTGTAGTCCGAATCAAGGTGCCCCACTCAGGATCAGAAATTCTTAGACCAAATACAAGCCATGTCAGCAACAATTGCTCCGAACAAAAAGACGCTGATAGACTGGTGAACCAAAAACAGTTATGAATCCTCGTTATACTGAGATTGGATTTCGTTATGCATTTGGATAATTGGGCATAATTTATGTTTTGTGTTGCATGTTCTGTGCATTTGTAACGTTCCATTTTATTTTTATAGCAGCGTCCAAAGTGGGACGTGCGACTACGACGTGCCCTATTACCCAAATGAATGACGAAGTGCGATCCACGCTGATGAGGATTCATTATTTTTCTTGGTATATCAGTCAATCCTGTAATCAATTTTTTTTTTTTCAGACAGGTTGTCAATTGTATACAGCGTTAGTTGGTAGCATGACATGTGTTTTTATTGGGATTTCTAATCCTAAGGGGACACCCTGAAGCGCGCTAAAATAGAAAACTATCTACACTTGGTAGCTCCAGAAACCTCAAAAGGAACTCCGAATGAAGTCTTGAACGAAAATACTGCAGATACGGCAAAAAACTAGAAGAAATCCCTGATGAAACTTTTAAAGAAATTTCGCGATAATTGCAACATCCGGGAGAACCTCTAGAAGCAATCCACCCAAAATCTCCAGAAGATGTCCCGGGAAATCCAGGGAGGAATACCGGAGAAAATCGAAGAAAACTCCCTAAAGCGGACCCTACAAAAGCATTCCGACAAAAAGTACTGATATTGATAAAACATTGATGCTCATGTAGAGCTCGTTATACAAAATTCCAGAAGCTTCGAAAGAAATATCTGGAGGAACTCCAAAATACCTAGATCTGACGAGAACCTCTGAGAAATATCTCAGGAGAAACTCTGGGATGCCTGACAGAGTTGCACAGGGGATTCCTGAGGTCAGGAGAACTTCCGAAAGAGACTGCAGGAAAAATTCCGGTAAGAATGACTGGAGAAATTTTGGGGAAACTTCCTGAAGAAACTCGGTTAGAAATTTCAGAAGGGATTCCGAGATTGGTCTAGCGAGGGAGCTTAATTTGGATGATCAACGAAAAGATTCTTAGGCCAGGTCGGAACTTATCCACGGATTATCTCAGCTCTGCAATATGATTAACACTTTATGCAGTACATGACATGAGCCAATGCAATAGTTCGTTTTCGCGACAGCATCTGTATGTAGTTCTACAAAAGGTTTGCAGATGCTGTTCAATACTCGAACAAAGAACTTTCAAAAAGGCAAATCTAGAGGAATTGGAGAAATCTCAGCAAGTATCTCGAGCCTAATTTTGGAGACTGGAAGGTCTGCCTGAAAACCTTTAAAGTAAATCCTAGAAATTCAAAAAAATACTCTGATAGACATCCTGGGAACTTCATGAAAAATATTAGCAGGAGTTCTAAAATTTGCTGATAGGATCTCCGTAAGACATCTTAAGAGAAAGTGCTGGAAAAATACCAACAAGTTCTCGGAAAAATCAATGGAGGAACTCCGAAAGAAATCTTTGGAGAAACTCCTGCGGAAATTTCGGAAAGAACTCCAGCATAAGCCTCTCAGATTCAGACTTTTGCTGGAGAACCTCTGGGAGAAATCCTGTAAAAATCTCTGTAGAATATCCCGGGAAATCCAGGAAACAATGCCGAAGGGAATACCACAAAAACTCAAACAAAATTTACGAAACGTCGAAAAAATATCACAAAGGACTCCAAGAGAAATTTTGTGAGAAATCTTCGATAAATATCTGTGGAGAAACTATGGGAAAATTTTTACTAACATTTCTTGAAGAAATAACAAGATAAACACCTGGAGCAACATCGGGAAAACCTCTGAAAGGGAATGGGAAATTATGGTCGGAGTTCAGAGACGAATTCTGAAATATACTCAAGAAGCAATAAAGAACAACATTGAATGAAGTTCTTTATGGATCCACCAAAAATCTTGATAGGGATTCGGAAGATCCTCCGAATTATGCTTAACACGAAAGAAATTTCGAATGAAGGAACGCAGTAAGAATTTTGTGAGGAAGGAATTCCAAGAGAAATCTCTGGAAAAAATCCAGAAAGAACTTCGAAGGGAAAATTTCTGGAGAAATCCTTGATGAAGAATTTTCGATTGTTTCGCAATTCACATAAAATGTTCAGCATTGTAGCGGAACCGTAATTCTTACCGTCATCTTCAATTTTTCGGAATAGCTGCATGATCAAGGAACCATCCATCGGATTAGGGAATTTTAACATTACACATTTATATCTCAAACACTGATTATTTCAGAGAACATTTCGGTTCATTTTTTATCAAACTTAGACTGCTCATAGAAAACTAATATGCCGGTGCTAGTTTACCGGTCAAAATCTCGCTTTGATCGAGAAAGTAACAAAAAAACACAGATCTACGAGAACGACAAGCAGCAGCAACATTGTAGGAGATGAAGGCAAACCGATCGATCGTAAAGATGGCTTCCGGCGGCGCTAATGAGTAATCAACCTAGCTTGGATTCCACCTGAATGTTTTCTTTCCTACTCGATGGTACGCGTAGAAAAAAAAATCAAACATCCATACGATGTGTATGTGCAAAATATCTTCGATTCAGTGTCAGTTAGATTGGTCGGTTTTTTTCTTCCATCGCAATGGGATTTTCTCTTCGGAGTTGAGCAGATATTGGAACGATTTCCATTCACTCAATACTGCACCGCTGCGCTGGCTGGATGGCGATGGCGAAGATGATGAGAACAATCAACAACGGTATCAAGGTCGCCATATATAATCGGAGCAAAGTGGTTCAATTTGGAGCCATACATAGAATTGAGGGGGTATTCAATTGAGTTCTTTTAGAAAGTTATGAGAATGATTACTTTTACGGTTCAGGGTTTATACATATTTGATCACGAAAAGCTGCATTTGAATAAATGTTAAAACCTCTGAGATGAACTATTAGGAGCTGGAGATTGGTTTTTCTTCTGCTTTTTCTAGTAACATTTTCTAGTCAAATAGACCAAAAGAGGTTCTTAGAACCATCATAAAACCAAAATAAAAGGTATATGGGTTTATTACGATTCTAAAAACCTCTACAAGACTAATTGGTCATCAGAATGTTACTTACTCGTCTTTTCAATCATACTGTAGATTGAGGGCCCATGTATCCGATGCGGTAAGCGAGGGATACTCAGAACGACCATGCTGAGAGTGACGGGATCGATTTTCTGTCAGTCCAGAAAGTTTTCGTAATGGAAATTTCCTTGACTTCCATGGGCATAGAGTATCTTCGTGTCTCTCACAGCTATGCACATGCGAAATGATCATTGGCTGAGGAAACTCTTAATTAATAGGACGTTACGGCAAGAAGAAGAAGATTGAATAATGTCCCAATTGGGGCACCCAAAAATAAGATTTGATGAATGCAATGGATAAAAGAAGTAATATGGAACGAGCCCACCAATTTTCTGCAAAATGTGAAAAACGCCTTCAAGACAAATAAAATTCATAAAATAAAAACGCTGATTCTAAAATGTGTCCTAATTCTAAACAAGGTAACAGGAAATATTCAGGATTGAAAAAGATCTGTTAATCATACTTTATAACGTGTCATTCCAAGATGATCTACTCACTTTACAGGTCTGTTGGCCGATACTATCAAACTAAAAGTAAAAGTATGTTCCACTCCTGCATCCCAATGCCTATATTTGGCAATTAAAACCCTGTTCCGGTGTCAAGATCTCTTCAATAGCATGAAAACGAGAGGTCGGTCACCAGCAGCCCACATGCCAAGTCAACCGGTGCGAAAACCGTGTTCATCATTCATTTTGGCGCACACAAACGAGATCAATCAATTGGCCGGGGCACGCCAACAAAGCTCACCAATTCAATGGTGAAAATTGAACGAGCCGAAAGAAAAATACGGTTACAAGTGGATAACTTTCGGACACCGCACTAGCAGTAGTAGAGACATAGCAAGGCGAGGGTTAGTCGAAAAATCAGCATAGCTTGAAACTCGAAAATCTCAATGAAAAATAAACTTTCTAATAACAATGAAAAAAAAAACGAATAAGCAAAGCACCCCAAATCGAGAGGAAAATCGGCGACGAACAAGCGCGACCGAATGAATGCTCTCGGAAATCGGAAGCGTCGAGCAAAAGTGAGCAAGCACAACGAAGGAGGGGTTTGAGCTAGAAAAATCTGTGCCTCGGTGGTCGGACGGAGGAGGCCCGACTAGTGTGATAGAATAAAATTTTTACTTTGCATAAGCTGAAGATGTAATAACTCAAGTAGGTAACATTTTGATGACCAATAAGCCTTGAAGTGGTTTTAAGAAGCGTCATAAAACCTAACAGCATTTATTTTGGTTTTATGATGAATCTAAGAACCTCTTCCAATCTATTTGTCTAAAAAAATGTTACTTGAGAAAGCCACACTTGGAATTTTTGAAAGCACAAATCTCAACAACCAAAAATAAGGGTTTGTGTTGAAAAGTTGATCAATTGGTCGCTACCAGCCAATCGGTTAGCTAACCGATCAACTTTTTAGTGCAAGCTGTCATTTGGTAGGGTCTGGGATCATTTGGGCAGGAGCACCTATTTTGGGCACTTGCTGCTATATCTCGGTCAATTTTGAACCGATTGACTTGATTTTTGAGACACGATTAGGAACGCACAATAACTAGGCATGTGCAAAAATTCAAGTCAATCGGTTCGAAATTGACTGAGTTATAGCAGCAAGTGCCCAAAATAGGTGCTCCTGCCCAAATGGTCCCAGACCCTACTTCAGATTTGTGCTCTGGAAAATTCAATGCGTGGCTTCGTTCTACCTTCTATCTTAAGTTTCAAGGCAGCTACAGTGGAGCGTCAAGGCATTTCAAGACGCTTCAGAGACCTTATGTGTGTTTTAGATGGCTTTTAACCCTTTGATGCCTGAATTTTTCCAAGCGTTAGAATGGAAATTTTTCAACGTTTTTCTGTAGTTTTGGTGGTCAATAGCAAAACGGTAGAATATTATGCACAATTTTTCTGGATTTCCTAGGTCTTCCAAACTGGTCTTGAGTTTAGATCCTCAACTCTACGGGTGTAACGGTAACTTCTTTCGTTATACAAAGCTACGATTTGTAATCTGTCATGTCCAGTAAGTCTTCTGAAAGTTACAGTGGTTGTTTTATCAACTAAGCTTCATAACAGTAAGGAAACCATAATATCCCAAAAATATATAACAACGCTTATTGTTCATCTAACTGCTTTGGTAAGTACAGTGGATCATGTAACACTAAGCTGGTACCAAAAGCTATTATCACAAGTGTAGACCTGAAGCTATGGTCTCAGGTGTAGTGTTGTTGATCGGGAATTGACTCATGATATGTCTATGGGATTACAGATTACAGTCTAAAGTTCATTGTAAGAATTGGACGACCCTCAATGTCTCAAAGGTTGATATATAGTAGACTTCAGGTTGATCCAGTCACCACGATGGATTATAAAACGTTACTCAGTGTGTCAGATATAGCAAATGTTACGAGTGTAGACCTGAGGTTCTGAATTCAATGATAGTTTGGCTGACCTGGAACGTTCCCATAGTGTCTCTAAATTACATTTGACATTTACACTGACATTTGACTGAGATAGCTTTGCGTATCTCAGCAGATTATGTTATACTATTGTTTATGGTGAAAACACAAAGTCTTTCTTGTAGATTTGAAGGACTTCATTATAGAACAGTTTGGACGACCCTGAATGTCCCAAAGGCTTATAATAAAAAAGTAGACTTCAGATTGGTCCAGCAACCACGGATACATATGCAACGTTACTCAGCATAGCAGATATGGCTGTTGTTACGAGTGTAGACTTGAAGTCCTGAACTGTAAGGTAGTTTGGCTGACCTGAAATATCCCTGCAGTGTCTCTAAATTACATTTGAGATTTCAAGAGCTTTGCGGATCTCAGCAGATTATGCAATACTATTATTTATGGTAAAACACATAAAGTTATTATTGTAGATTTGAAGGGCTTTATTATAGAACAGTTTGGACGACCCTGAATGTCCCAAAGGTTTATAATAAGCTAGTAGACTTCAGATTGCTCCAGTAACTACGGTTTATTATGCAACGTTACTCAGTATAACAGATATGGCTACTGTCACGAGTGTAGACCAGAAGTTCAGAACTCCAGGGTAGTTTGGCTGACTTGGAATATCCCTATAGTGTCTATAAATGACATTGTAGATGTCAAGAGCTTCATGGACCCCAGTAGGTTATGCAATGCTATTATTTGCTGCGAAAATACATAAATTTATGCTTGTAGATTTGAAGGAATTGACTATAGGACAGTTTGGAACACCTAGAACATCCCAGAATATATAACACCTTTTGATATTCTTGACAAAGGCTAAATGAATACACATAAACGTAACCCACATCCAAGTTCAGCTTTTAGAACAACCGGTATGTAAATTTTTTTTTGTTTATCTAAATTTCATGGTGTTCAGGATGTTCTAGGTTTACCAACGAAGTCCCAAATACAAATATTCTCATTTTTTCCTAATAGAGGACTCAATTTGCAACAACTTTGTCGAAGACAGTATTTTGTTTTATCGAAGGAGTGAATTTATACAGCCGTTTTTTATGTTGGGGTCATGTATGACTCCTCCGGCTCCAAAGGGTTAAAGGAGTTTCATTGGGTTTTCAGAGGGGTTTTAGGCGTTCAAAGCATTTCAGAGGATTTCTGAGACGTTTCCATGACAGTTTATGGGATTTTCAAGGCTTATCAAGACTTGTCAAGGCTGTTAAAGGTTTTAAGTGGCTTTCAAGGAAGTTCCAAGAGGATTCAATGCATTTAAGGTATTTCAAGGCGTTTTTGAGGTGCTTTCAAGGAAGTTTCTAAGGATTCCCTAAGGGTCTTAGAGGGTTTTCAATGTTTTATTTTTATTTTGTCTGTATTAACGAGATTTTTAGCCTTAGGCTATTTCATCTCGCTTTTTTTTCCTTCCGAAGGAAGAACTCACATTTTGTGAGTATGTCGGGAGTAGGATTCGATCCCAGGTCCTCGACGTGATAGTCACGTGGTTTAACCATCACACCAGTTCCGCTCTTGGGGTTTCAAGGTGATTCAAGACGTTTCAGGGGGTTTCGGAGGTTTGCGGGGATGTCAGGAGGTAAGTGGATTTCAAGAGAGTTTCAAAGCGGGTTTCAATGCGTTTGAAGACGTTTCAGGGGGTTTGTGAGAGTTTTTCAGGGATTTCAGGGGGTTTTAGGTGGCTTTCAAGGGGTTTTCAGAGGGATTCAAAGCGTTTCAGAGGGAGTTGGAAGTGAGGCTAATACGTTGATGCTAGAGAGCATCACTGCCGCGTGCAGCAAAGTTGTCGCATCGATTTTGACTTTCTATCGCTAAATGGTCCATTTCTACGCAAGGATGGGAACACTCACTTGCAAGGAGTTACACTCACTTGCAGTTTTCTCAGCTCAGAAGCGTGCAATAAAAAAAAAACGATGTATGGACGACTTTTGCCTTTTGATTTTGTCTAAAAGTTTGCCAAACAGAGTAGGGGTCGCACACGCATACCGAATTCGTGAGTGAGCTGCGAAGGCAACTCTTCACGAGGTGAATGTTATTTACACTCACCTCGTGAAGAGTCG